>NC_056746.1:83410497-83527997 GCF_019279795.1 Protopterus annectens | reverse complement strand
TAATTGCTTTTTTGGCAGCCACAAGTATTAAACGTAGCAAGGCCTTATTATGCCTAGACAATTCAGACCTTATATCCCAGCTCAGGAAATAATTTCCTTAGTTACACCCATTTTCTCACTCCATTACATTACATCTACTCTGTACAGAATGTCTGAAGTCTGTCAACTCATTACTCCCCCAAAGCATATGTTCCCAGTTACCTGTTTCGTCCCCATCACACCACTAATATTTGCCATCTATGGCACCTGTGGAAAGATTCTTTGGAGTCTGCTAGGGATTTAACAATACCTATGTAAACACTTCAAAGCAAAAATCCAAAATCTTGTAGATTTTGTTGCATACTTGAGAGTCATACATATGTCCTCCCGTTGTTTCCTTGTGAATTGGTTATCCAGTCTCGTTTCCCAATCTTTTCTAACCTCCTCTAATCGATTCCTATCATTATTCTGCAATATTTTGTATGCCGTAGTAATTATCCTTTTTTTAACAGCAGCTTATTTTCTAGATTCTTCTAAAAACTCTGTCAGATCAGGTCTTCCACCTTGAGTCCCACACTCCTTTCTTTTTGCTTATGCTCCGATATCAATCCTTAATAAGGAAGGTAATCTCTAGCCTGCAAATGTCTCTCATTCTATTACCTTTCCTTCTCTAATTATTTGCTCCCAATATCTTGGTTCCCAGGGGTGCAGCAAGTAAATTCCATTTTTTACTCAGAAGTTCTTAGTGCTACCCCCCCCCCTGGACACCTATCACGTAAAATGGACACATCTCTCATAATGTTTCTCCCCCGGACTTAATACATTTAAGTGACATTTTCAGCTGTTCCCTCTAAAACTCTTAAAATATAATTTTTAGAGTAACAATATCATTACCTGTTGTTAAAGAGATTCGCTTAGATAGTTGTAGACATAATATGAGGTGAAAAAAGCCATGTACTCAGTACAGTACAAGGAGTATGCCTGGCTACACCCTTGTTGGTTTCTTTGCCAGTTACCTCAAGTAAAATCCAGCCCCCTCTTGCCTAGTTTCTGTACACCTAATTGCAGTCATAGGATCATAGGAAGTTACTAGACTATTGGCCCTCATGCCTTATAAGCCTAGCCAAGAATTTAACCCATGTTTAGACAGGTCAACACCCAAAGCCGCTGTCCAGCAGGTACACAGGTGGAATCCAGTTATCCAGGTTGCACTTGAAAAGGGATAATGAGGTACTCTGGTTGATGTGCAGAGGGAGTCGATTCCACAGATGGGAAGTCTCTGGGACACAATCTGTCCCATCAACAAGTCCTATTGATATCACAGACCAGGTTAAGGTTGCACGTGCAGGTTACTCGAATGGAGCTTGACTTTCAGATATGCAGCAGTCCCATCAAGGCGGGGTCTGAGATTGCTTTGTATACCAGACAGAGGTCACTGCTGAGGAGTCTGTATGAAACTGAGTAGAGGGACAGGGCTTTTAGCCTATCTGTGTAGGTAGATGTTTGATGCCCTGGATTCATTTGGTGAGGAACCTCTGTGGTCTTTCCAGCTGCTGCATGTGCTTTGTGAGGTACATGCTAAGGGGGCGTTGTACTCAATAATTGGCCTTATAAAGGAAGAATACAGAGATGTTATGACCTCCTTGTCCCTGGATGAAATAACCTTACTTATGAGGCGGGCCATGTAGAAACCTTTCCGTATAACATAAGCAACATGGTGGTCAAAAGTCAGGTTGCTATCAACCTGGGTGCCCATATCCCTCACGACTGATTGCATGCTTAGGATGTTGCTGTTAATGTGATAATATGTGGGGACGTCACTCTCCCTAAAGAGGAATATGATGTATTTTTTGGCATTCAGCTTGAGGCCATGTTTCTGGCACCAGTCATTTGTTTGGGTGAGACCCTCTTGGAGGATGTCCACATCACTTGGGGAATTAATGACCATGCCCAGTTACAGTCATCTGCAAACTTGATCACCCATAGCCCACTGGTTTTGGCCTGCACCTCAGAGAAGGATATCACAAATAACAGAGGTCTCAAGACCGATCCCTGGGGTATGCTGCTCATTACTGGTCTACTGCTTGAGGTGGCTTCCCCTATTTTGATTAGGTGGGTTCTATAAGTGAGCCAGTTTGCTACCCATCTGATAACATATGGATTGATGCCTAGTTGAGACAGTTTATCTATTATGCCTGAGTGGGGAATAGTGCTGAAGGCTTTGGCCAGGTCAAGGTAGGTGGTTTGCACTGTCTTCCCCTTCCTTGTCCTTGGCTTTGGTGACTGTCTCAAAGAAGTTGACCAGATTTAACAGACATGACCTCCCTTTGACAAAGACAAACTGTGTGGGGTCAAGTGTTTGGAGGTTAGCAGTGTCCATGTTAATAATCTCTATTAAAATCTCCTTTCTCCATTCTTATGTTGGCTTATTTCTTAGAATACTGCTGGTACTTTATGAATATAATATTCTGCATGGCTGTTGTTAGTCCCCTTAAGAATCTACATCCAAAATTAAACTTGCACTTTATTTCATGAATTTTCCCCCTTTCATCATCATCATCATCATCATCCCTCTCCACTTTGAATTATAGCTTCTGTTATGTATATGAATCTTAACTGTGTAGCTCTAAAATATTTGCTCAGATCAGGTAATCACCATGGTCTGTTGGAAGGTTCAACTTATCCCACTTGACCCCTGTCCTTTGCATGTCACAGATAAATTCCATCAACTTTTTATTAAGTATTTTTCACGGTGTCTCCTCTGGTTGATAAAAATATACCTGACCTGTATTCAAAACTAAAGGGACTAAAACATTTTCACCGATTGAATATTCCTATCCATATCCATAAGTAAAAGCTTCCAGTTTCTCAGTTTTTGTTTTATCTTTTGTTTAGTCTCTTCCCAAATATCCTTAGCTGCCATAACTGAATTCTTCTTAATACATACCCTAAATACTTTATTTTATCATGCCCCATAAATATGGGAATTGCTGGATCAATTCATGTGTGGGTACATAGTTTACATCTATAGCCTTCGCTTTATATTTATTAATTTTATATCTTGATAAGACATGAAACAGTGTCAAGATGTTCTACAACACTGAGATGTACTTATCTGCAAATGAACCCAACTTTTCTTGATTACCATACCAATTATATACTTGGATTTCTGAGTCCCTTATTTTCTTTGCCAATGGCTCTAAATATAATGCAAACAACAAAGGTGAAAAAGGATACCCCTGCCTGGTTCCTCTGTTTATACACAATGTGTCAGAGAGGAACACTCCCACTTTATTTTTGTCTCTGATTCCTCATATAACCTTTCTAATTAACCTTGTTATATCATTGTCTCAAGGAATGGAAATACTTTCTTGCCCTCCTTGTAAAATCACAGTATACTTTGTTGAATGCTTTCTCTGCCTCAAGACCCGCCAACAACAGTGACATTTTCTTACACTCTGCTTCTCTCTGGAAAATCATTGTTCTTTTAATGTTGTTAAATGTTGGCCTCCCTCCACAAGTCCACATCAATCTATATCTATCAGTTTTGGTATCACCTTTGCCATTCATTTAGCTGTCATAGACACAAACACTTTATAAGCATAGTTTTACCATCTTTAGGTATTACAGCCACCACAGCTTTCTTCCAGGATGTTAGTGCTTTTCCTCTTTTTAAAATACTGTTAAACAAAAATTTCTATTATTTGTCTTTATCACTTTCTTCCCTCATAGCTTTCAAACTTCCAGAGGAATACCATCTATTCCTAGAGACTTTCCTGCAGATTGGTTATACATGACCACTTTTATTTCATCTCCTCATATCTTAACTGTTAATTGATGAGCCTCATCTGCTTCTAGCATTGGCATAATTAAGTCTTCCATAAATATTACATTTGTGCTGTTTCTTGATTTCCACATTTCTCTGCTTTATAGAAATGTTCATAAACATTCAGAAATATCTCTAATATCTTTATAGTCTCTCTGGTTAATTTTCTTGTTATAGGCCCTCTAAATTTGGCAACAACTCTTTTTACTTTCCGTAACCTAAGTCTTTATGTTAAAAGAGTTTGTGCTGTGGAGTAACTGTCAAAAAACAGTTGCCTAACAGCAGTCTTTTAAACTCTTGTATATTATCTAGATACTCCCTTATTTTCTCTTTAGTACTCTGCAGCTACACCTCTTCTTGTTCTGTGAGATTCCCCTTTTATCCCACTCACTAGTTATAACTTCTGAAGAAAGTTCTGTCTTTCTGTCTTCCCTAATAGCTCTCAAATATTTTCCACTACCCCTTCCTTAAATTCCATTCTTTTTACAGGTAGGTGATACTCTTCTGGATATCCCCTCCTAAAATCCTTTCTTTATCAGATTCTCATGCTCACTTCTTTCCAAATGTGTCTTCTCTGGATTCTGCACTTCTTAGTATAATTCAATATGCTTTCCTTTTTGTCTATACCTGTGAGGCCATTCACATTCCAAAATAATATGGATAGTGTGGCCATTATGATAAGAAGTTATTGTTCTTGCCTATTATATGTGACAGCTTTATAAATGTATATTTCCAGCTTTTGTGTTACACACACTCACTAATGTTTGGCATGTTGATTTTTATACAGTTGTTTTTGTCATCTCCATTTGAACTTATGCCATGTTTTACAAGACATTTTGTTTTAATGAAAACCCTAAAAAAATCCCCAGAATACTCTCAGAACTAATTAATTTAAAACAAACACACAAAACTATGTAAGTTTTCAAATAATGACATTTAACACATCTAAAATTTACAGTTGTCCCAGGTCAACAGCTGTATATATATATATATATATATATATATATATATATATATATATATATATATATATATATATATACATACACACACACACACACACACACACACACACACACACACACACACACACACACACACACACACACACACATATACACACACACACACACACACACACACACACACACACACACACACACACTACCTAACCTAAAATTAATGTTATCTATGCTAAGATGCATGTTACAGCCTGTTTTCATACTTACACTAATTGATATCAGTTCTTGTCTTAATTCCCCTCCCAGATGTGAAAAACAGCTTGTATACTTTTAGAAAACATTAAATTTTAGCCTTAAAAGGTAAGATAAAGCATAACACCTCCACACATATTATAATCTGTGAACATTTATACCCCATCCCCCACCTTAACTACACAGGATTACAGCTTATTAACTTAAACATGCTTTTGTCCAGATTTTCTTCTCATTTTTACATTGCAATACCTATATTTCTTTAAACTGAAAAGAAGGAAAAAAGGCTCTTGTTTACTTTAGTATCTTTATCACATGTAGCAATAACTGAAAATGCTTTACCATATAATTTTATTTTTTTTTATTTTTATTTTATTTTACATTTGTTGACCGGGCTAGTCTAGCTGGAGATATTTCCATTTTCAGTAGCGGCCCGGGGAGAAAAGCTCCACAGAAGTAAGATACATACAGAAAAACATCATACAAAAATAATAATAACAATAATGATAATAGAGTTAGTAATAGAATTTGCAAAAAACAAAAAACATGCAAACCCTTCAATGTAAAGTACTGCTACTTGTGTTAATTACTATAACATACAATTACAGTCCAGATTACATTATTCAAGTCGAAACATACTTATCAGATGATGTAAGCAAGGATTGGAGGTAAGGAAAGTAGAGTAAAAAGAAAAAGGGAGAAAAAGGAAAGGATAGATTGTGGAGAAGAGAGCAAGTTAAGGTAGATAACAGGTATAGAAGCAGAGGGGGTAGAACAGAAAACCAAGTAGAGAAAAGAGAAAGGAGTAAGAGAGAATAGTTTTAGAATTAGGGAGTACTAGTGGAAAGTTAATCAGGTTTATTACAGGAACAAAGCCAGTGATTTTGGAAATGCAGTTTAATATTTTGTTTGAAAAGAGGCAATGATGTAATATTTGTTATATTAGAAGGTAACAAATTCCATTTTTTCCCTACCGCATTGGTAAATAGTGAGCCCCAGCATTGTTATTTGATTTTATTGTACTTGTTAGGAGTTTACTAGAAGAGCAGAGAGAGTTGAGATTGTTATAGGGGATTATGAGTTGTGAGAGTATCGGGGTATTATTAGGTTGGTACAGTATTTTATGGGCAATAGAGAGTTGATGGATTATAAGATAATTTTGAAACTCTAGCCAGCCTAGAAGTTTTAGGTTAAGACAGTGATGGGTTTTATAGGGGTTACCAGTAGCGAAGCAGGCAATGTTATTATAGCTTGTTGCCAGTTTGTTAAGGTTGGTTTTTTTTGAGGTTGGTGAAGATAGGTGAAGCATAAAGAAGAGTAGAAATAAGATGGGAGTGAGCAATCCTTGTTCTAGTAGAAGGTGTAAGAAATGGTCTAATTCGATATAAGGATCCTATTTTTCTGTTAACTAGTTTTATGGAGTTGTTAATGTGTTGGTCAAAAGAAAGATTATTGTCTATGGTAATACCTAACAATTTAGTTGAAGTGTCGGGTGAGATGACAGTGGCACTGTTGGAGGAGATGGAGAAATGTAAGGGGGAGGCCCTGGATGTGGGTGTAAAAAGAAGAAGTTTAGTTTTTTTAGCATTTAGTAAGAGGAATCTACTAGAGAACCATGTTTCTACGGTATTAAACACCTTTTGGGTGAGAGAGATAAGTTCTGGGGTAGAAGATGCAATGCAATATAACATGCAATTTATATCATGACATGTTTTATACAAATACTGTTAAGAACAAAAATTGTTTTACTTACTGTTACTTTTTCCTTTCCTTTCCTTCCAAACATTAATGACATGAAGTGAGGTATATACATTTCAATTCCTCATAAGTTTAAGAAACTCAATAAAAGTCCAACCTTTTCACTTTTTCTTGTAAAGCCATATTTCACAAATATGATTGATGATTTACAATCCCCCGAGCCCCCGAGCCGGTGGAAAACAGTACTCAAGCCACTGAATCACTTACAAATGCCTTCTACCAGCACCTGCAGGACTGCATGGATAAGGCAATCCCAAGCAAAACAAAGACTCTTTGTACCAAAGGCAAGCGTCCAGTCTGGTGGACCCCAGCCATAAACAAACTCTACAACAAAAGGAGGAAGCTACTACAAGATAGAGCAAAATCCTTAAAAGGTAAGACACCCTTGATCACTATAAGTAAAAAACTAAGAGCTCTCATAAAATCATCCAAAGCAAATTTCGAGAGAAAAATAGCTAAAGACTCAAAAGACAATCATAAGGCCTTCTTTAGCTATGTTAGAAACCTGGGAGGAAACTCCCAGATATGCTCAGAGCTTGTTCAAAATGATGTGAAGATTACTGATCCTACAGACATTGCCAACATACTGGCTGACAGGTTCAGTGCAAACTTCTCGCTCCCCCAAAAGGAGAGATATCTATACCAAACGATTGCAGCCCCAAACATCTCCAGCGCCCAAGTGAGAACTGCTCTCTCCAAAGCAAAAACACAGCATCCATGGGACCTGATGGTGTCCCCGGCTGTGTGCTCCATGAACTCAATGAGGAATTAAACCCACAGCTAGGACAGCTGTTTAATCAAAGTCTTACCTCTGGATACGCACTCCAGGAGTGGCGCACTGCAACTGTGGTACCACTTCACAAAGGCGGTGCCTCCACCGACCCTGGAAATTACCGCCCATTAGCTTGACAAGCCTTATCTGCAAAGCCATGGAGAGAATCATAATGGACCTCATAAATAAAGACATAGGGAATTTGCAGACTTTGGATCCAACCCAGTTTGGCTTTGTCAAAGGCAGATCATGCCTTTTAAACTTGGTTGACTTTTCCAAACAGTCACCAAAGCCATTGATGAGGGAAAGGCAGTCCATACAGCCTACCTCGATCTGGCTAAGGCCTTCGATACAATACCCCATTCAGGTATCATTGAAAAACTCATCAGCTTAAATGTCAACCCATACATCACAAGATGGGTTGCAAACTGGCTGAGTGACAGAACCCACAGGGTCAGAGCTGCTGGCGCCATGTCAGACTCAAAGCCTGTCACAAGTGGTGTCCCACAGGGCTCAGTCCTGGGCCCACTCTTGTTTGGCATCTACTTTTCCGAAGTACAAGCAAACACAGGAGGGTTATGGCTGACAAAGTTTGCAGATGACTGCAAACTGGGCCATAGTAGAAAACACATCTGACACAGATATCCTTCAGAAGGGTCTCACAGAAACGGATAACTGGTGCCAGAGCCACGGCCTAAAGTTAAATGCCAAAAATGCATAGTCATACCCTTCGGGAAAAACAAGGTTACCCCTAGCTACCAAATAGGTGGCAATCCACTGAGCACAGAAGAAGTTATCAGGGACCTGGGGACCCAGGTTGATAGTAGTCTGTCATTCGACACCCATGTAGCTAAAGTAGTTAGGAAGACCTTCTACATTGCCCACCTTATCATGAAGGGATTCTCATCTAGATCAAGGGAGGTCATAGTCTCCCTTTACTCATCACTCATCAGACCAATGATTGAGTACAATGCCCCATTCGGAATGTATCTGACCCGACACTTGCAGCAGCTGGAGAGGCCACAAAGTTCCTCACCAAAAGGATAAAGGGTCTCAAAATCTGTCCTATGCTGCCCGACTGAAAGAACTCCAGCTCTATTCAGTCGCCACCGCTTGCTCAGAGGTGACCTTTGCCTAACATACAAGGCCATGTCAAACCCAGATTTGATGAATATGCTTCACCTCAAAAATCTAGATCCATCAGAGCCACAAGGGCGGGAGACTTAAACCTTGACACGGCTATTAATAGGACGTGCTGGAGGGATAGATTCATCACCCAAAGACTCCCTATGCTGTGGAACAAAATCCCGGTACATGTGAGGCAGAGCACCTCGCTGGCCTTGTTCAAGAGAAATCTTGACCAATGGATGGGAGATCGCAGATATACCCCAGGGATTACCTCAGTGTCACTGCTCGACAGAGGCACAGCAAAATAATGGGTATAGTTCCCCATACTAAAGGGGTGGCGTAAGCCACAAAACGATGGGCTAGGCTTGTAAATGCCCTCGGGCAGATAGCCTAGTATGAACCTATGAACCTATGAACCTATGAACATGTTTTTATTAATTTCAGTGTTGCTGGTCTTCTTCCTGTTCATCTCCATCTCCCAACCCCAGACTCTGGATCAAGTCCAAGGTACTCCTGTTTCGTCTAGTCAACTCCTGTGCTTTTTTTGTCTCTCAAGCATCTTCCTTTGGAACACTGGAAAAGACATCAATGGCAAAGACTTTCTATGAGCTTTATTATTAGAAGAATGAGAATCAGAGTCCCCATCTGTTTGATGGCTCACTTTTTGTTGGACAAACTTTTGTATTTCATCCTTAGAGTGTTCTGCATCAAAAATTGACTTTGATCCTCCAGGAAAAATATTCAAAAGACAGCAGGATACAGCAGATTGAAACTCATACCTGCTTCTTGATGTTCCCTGATCGCTGGGATAAATTTGCTTCTCTTTTGCCTGGTGTACAGTGAGTAATCATTTTCCACACACACTCAATTGTTTCCAATTTTTAAAACTTTGCCCTTCTGCCATAGTTTTGTCAGGATTAAGTCTTTCTACTGGTATGATTGCATCTTTACTAATACAGGCCTTGGCTACTTCCTCATGGCCAGGTTTGTAGCATGTACACAATGTGCCTTTTCTCTTAACAAATCCTGCCATGGAATACCAGTCCAATCACTAATTTGTGATTTCATAAAATTAATACAGTCTGTTCCTTACAGTTTCTCTGGTATGGCAGAAAACCTCAGGTTTTTCCTATGTACTCTGTCCTCTAACTCTACCATTTTTTGAAACATCTCCTCTTTAGCAGTTTTATACTCAGCCAGCCTTTTCTTTATTTTGACCACTGATTTTTCAGTTTTATCAGTTCATCTGAATAGCTGTTTATAGCTTCTTCCATTTTTCTACCCTTTTGTTATTTGAGTTGATGTTCTCCTTAAATGTTTTGTTTTGCTTATTTAATAGCTCTGAGCACATTTGATTTATTCTTTTCCTGTCGATTACTGAAAGAAATGTCTTGCACCAAAGCTGGAGCTTGAACTGCTTTTTGCTGAACAGCTGCAGGAGTCTTCCTAGTCAGTGTTTTCTCTTAAATGTTTTAGTTGATTTTATTTCAGGATCTTTTAGTTTCTTCTTTGCTGGCACCCAAGTAGTGTACTTATTAGCCAGTAACTGAATTTACTGAAACTAGAAGTGTTACTGGTACTTATCTTTCAGTTTACTTTTTCACACTGGAAGAGCTGAAATTAAGTTGTTAAGCCATCTTGAAAGCAATAGAAAGTGATCTTTGACACAAATTTTACATAAGAAGTTATGAAAGCAGTCTTCCATTTTAGTAATTTGTATGCTAATATCATTCATATATCACTAATCTCCCTAACTTTTTATTTTTTGCTTTGTTCTTCCTAAAAGAAAGTGTATGCTACACTTACAGTTGGAAAACTAAATTTTCTCAGTATTAGGTTACGTTACCTGTGTGTGTGTGTGTGTGTGTGTGTGTGTGTGTGTGTGTGTGTGGTGTGTGTATACACACACACACACACACACACACACACACACACACACACACACACACACACACACACACACGTGCATGTCAAACAACTGCAGCATTTGAACTGTGCTATTTTCACTGACAAAGTAACCAATTTAGAATGTCACGACAGCATTACAATTTAAAATTATCATTAGTTATGCTAACACATTTTCACTATGAAATGCTTTATTACTGCATTCCTAATATGGTACCAGAAATGTGTGATACATGCACCTGGAATTTGTACATCCGTACAAGCTGTGGCACAGTGAAAGACTTGATACTTTGGTTTTCAGCATATTATAAATTATTACAAATGAGGTCAGATGCATTCTGGATAAACATAACAAATATAGTTATTAACCTGCATGTGGTCAGTTAAGAATCTCTGGGCAAGAGAGAATATACTCAAAAAAACTGATATGTCCTGCTGTTCTTTTTTTAAGTAGCAGGAAGAAGATGACAGACTTCAGAGATTTCTGTACTGTGCTAACTAAAATACATTTAATCTTATCGACACACTCTACATGATATCAGAGCAGCTTGAGTCCAGGTGAATATGTATTGGTTTCAGTATCGTCAATATCATCACAATATCAAAGACCTGAATGATACAAAAGACTGGTTAAGAGAAAAACTGTCAATCAAATAGTTTCATCATTCATTCAACATGCTTTAAAAGGAAAAGTTAAGTGAAGGGCTGAATGATATTTAATGTCGATGGACTTATAAGATGACAAAGTAGAAATACACAGAAGAAAATTGTTGGCAGATCCAATAGTTAAGTACAGTTGTGTAGGTCAACTCAACATAAACATCAATGTTGGAATACATTACTGTTGCGGTAGCTCAAGATATGTGGGATATATTCTGTCAAGTATAAGATGTCCAGCCAGCTTCCAAATCTTTTGGCCACCATCCACACACCACTACAACTGTTAGAGCTCCAGGGTGAGTCGGTGTAAAAGCAGACAGGCAGGCACCAACATTCAGTGCTTTCTTACTTCCGAAAAAAGGAGGCTAGAACCCTGTTAACAAAGTATGTACTAAGAGAAGAGGGAAAAATAGGGATCCCCACCCTGGCATAACTAAAACAAAACTGGGAAGGAGGAAGCATGTTTGTACTGCAACAGTGATCTATTTGAATATAGTAAGTTTACTTATAACTGTACTATATTCATCATTAGATCATCGTTACAGTAGCCTAAGCTATGTGGGACAAATACCCAATCTTAGAAAGAAAGAGAGGAGGAAGATGATTCAGATTCCAGGAGCCCCTGGAAAATACTCCTAGCAAATCCTTCGCTAGCCTTAGAGAAACAGTCAGTTTTGTAATGCTTGATAAAGGTATGGATGGATGACCAAGGTGCTGCCTCTAGAATATTAGTAGAGTCTACTTGCCTTTACCTGTAAGTGTCCTGCCATGATGTCAGTAATGATACTGAATGGCATGGGACAATCATTTAGCATTTTTTTATTTATTTTATTTATCCTTTGTTCACCAGGTTAGTCCCATTAGGCTAGTGACCTCTTTTCAGGGGAGAGACTGAAGGTGGTATCTATATTTCTAGGGAAAATTTGGTTGGGGCAGTTGGGAACTTTCCCTACTCTTTTTGATCATAGTAGGGCTTTTGCAGTTGCACTTCCTGTTTCCTTTTCAGGCACTGAAGTGGCTAGGAGAAGCAGAATGCATAATGGAGGATGGAGAAGTTTGTGTTTCTGATGTTAATGCTAGTAGTGAAGTAGGTGATAATGTCCAGCCAAATGGGCAGAACAAAAGTGAAAATGGAGTGGATGTTGCAAATGGTGAGCTCTTAGCTGATTCCAAATTTGTGGGAGCTTAGAAAGTGGTAGCTACTGTGGTGCCATCTGGTGGCTTATCTGATGAAAAGTTAGTTTCATTATTAAAGCTTATCCGGGAGAAGAATAAGAGATATTGTGGTTGGATGTAATGGACACACTATTCAGTGAAGAGAATGATCTGGATAGAAGAGAAAGAACTTAGGAGGTGGATGAGCTAAATGGGGTGACTGATGAAGTTTCTAGAAGTTTGTATACTGAGGCAGTAGGAAAGACAAAAGGTACTATAAAGCCTGGTTATATTGTTATAAAGAAAAGGAGATTTACTGTAAGAATATGAAAAAAGAAGAAATTATAAACTGATACTTTATTTGGGACAATTTAGTGCTACTACTAGGGTTTGCAGCAAGAGACATTAGGTCACTGATTCATTTGGGCAAAAAAATGTTTTTGAGACAGAAGAATTAATGGACAAAAGCTTTTTTTTTATTAATTGTGAAACTAAGAAGGATTGTTTTCCATGGAATGAGTATATTTTTTTCTGGGCTGGAGAATCATTTAAATAAGAAGGTGCTGGTGCAATTTCAGACTGATGAAGGTGTGGTGTCTGACTTAAAATGCTATTCTTTAACAATGTGTTAGTTTATGATATTGTAAAAGAGAAAGATTAAAGGGGTATTTGGAGGGTGGGTCGGAGCTGGATATAATTTTGAAATACGAAGAAGGTGTTGTAAAACATCTGTTAAGCGTTATTCATGTTGTAGGCAACAGGGGAACAGCTGGATATATGGGTCGGTTGAAAACAGCTGGATATATGGTTCGGCTGAATACATGTTTTTGTGCTGATGTTAATCGTGTTATAAATGAGTATGTGAACATCAGATGTAATAATTGTGGAGAAAAAAGGACACGTAGAGTAAGCGTAAGAAAAATGCAGAATTTGTAAGCAGGATGGACATTTTTGGTGTGATCGTAATAAGGCAAAGACTATAGTACTGAGAAAGTGAGGAATAAAATTTACAATAAACATGAAGTTGAAGGGAAGGGAATACAATGTTATAAATTAAGATAATAAAAGTGATAGTGAGGATGGAGTAGATAAAAATGTAATAAGTTAAGAAGATCAATGCAAAATTAATGCGGATGTTAAAATTATGAAGGAGAGTTATAGGTGATGAAAAATCAGATGCTGGTGAAGGAATTCAGAAAAAAAATCAGTAGGGTAAGGGTGAGGAATAGGGAGCTCAGAAATATATCACCAAGAAATTAAAAAGAAAGGCTAGGGATAATAGGTGTGTGTCAATTAATGTTAATAGTTGGATTAATAAAGGGAGAAGAATTGAAAATTTGCAATGGTGCAAAAATGTGATTCAGAAGTAGTTTGTTTGCCGAATACAAGGTTTATTTCAGAAAATGATAGAATATAGGTGGATGCATTGTGAGAAGGGAGAATTTTATGGAATTTAGGAAGGAAGAACTGCTTGTGTATGGTGTTTTTGTTTGGAGCATATGTTAAAGCATTGGAATTTTGTATTATTAACTGTGGGAGATCATCAGTTGTAGATGTAAGGAGAGGTGAGGCTATACATAGAGTGATGGATTTTATGTATTATGCTTATACTTCAGAAAAGGAGATGGAAGAATTGCTTCAGTGTTTGAAACCATATGTTATTGTAAATGTGAAAATAATTTTGATATGCTATTGTACATGTGAAAAAAATTTTGAAGTGGGGGTTTAATTGTGGGTTAAGAAAGTATAGTAAGAAAGAAAGAATAGATATTAAGAGATTAAAAGATGTTATGAGATGTAGGTGATTAAAAACTAGGAATAGTGATAGGTGGACACATAAAAGAGGGGAACTGTATAGTGAGATTGATTCCTTTTTATATGTAATTCAGTAAGACAGATAAAAAATGGTAAGGCTAGTAATGGTTGTATAGATCACAGAAGTATTTGGGTTGAATGTGGTGAAAGTAGTAATGTAACAGTTAAAGGAAAAGGAATTAAAACATTGAAGTAGAGATTTGTAGATAAGGCGGGATTAGAACGTGAGGCTGATCGGTTATGGGGTGATCATGAGCAAACCTATCAAATCTACTAGGGATTGTCTGTACTTGTACCGTGTTGCTAAGGCCTGGACCTCCTTACCTGTATCCGTCAGGTTAGTACCCTCCCTCCTATCCTTCAAAACCATTTTGAAACACTTCCTAGCTAAAATCTGGCTCTGTTTGTGCTCAACACCAAGATAAAATATAGTTCTAAATGTGAACCAGTACCTATTCATGCCTCACATCTCCTTACTCTCCCTTCTTCACTTACTTTCATATTACTACCCCGTGGGTTTTCTCAGTAGATATACCATACAACTGCTTTTCTCTCACTTCATATTGCAATTCCTTTCTGTATTATTACTTTCTCTATGGCCACGGTGGTGCATTGTTGCCTCACAGCAAAAGATTCTCCCATTCGATTCTCGGCTGGAGCGCCTTCTGTGTGGAGTCTGCATGTCCTCCCCGTGGTCTAGTGATGTCTAAAGACATGCAGGTAGGTGTGTACGTGAATGGGTGTTCCTTCTTTGAAGGCTGGGTGTTGGGCTGGCAACTCGGTACCGTAAAAATCCACTGCCAATCATTAGTGGACTGGAGTTCCACTGTGGCGATCCCTAACAGGGAAAAGCCGAAAGAAAGTTATTATTACTTTCTCTATAAATAGCTAAATTTTCTCTAACTATTAAATCATTGTCATATAACTTGCACTTATTCTTAATCAATGTTTTCATATTATGTCTAATTTGGTATAATTATTTAAACTGCAGATATTTTTTGTATTATTTTTGAAGACTGTAAAATTAATATTCTTAAAATGTTTTTTAATACTTTGCAGCCTTTCTCCCCAGGCCTCTGCTAAAAATGAACTCCTATCCAGTCAGACTTTCCTGGTAATTAAATGTCAATAAATAAATAAATGAGTCAGTGAGGGATTTTTATATTTCTTGGTCTAAATAGTGGATAGTATTTAAAGGAAAATATAAAAAAGCTATTATTGGAAATGGAAAAAAGAAGAGAAGCTAAAGCTGTTTATTAAAATAAATATTATGAAATAATGAATAGTTTAGAAAATAATTCTGTGATTTTTTTAAGTATGAATGTGAGATTTTTTAGAAAGTGAAAAAAATGAAGGTTTGTTCAATTGTTGTACAAACAGAGGTACTGTCTGAAGGGTAAAAAAGCAGATGTCTCTCTTTTTTGGGTGAACGGGTTAAGGGTGAAGTTGATATAATGAGTGAAATAAAAATAGTGGAAGGGAATATTGTATGTAATGAAAATATATTTTGTTGAATGTGGAACAGTTAGAAGAATATATGAGAAAGGATATAGTTATGAAGAGGTGAGTTGGGAGCTAAAAGTATTTTTTTTTAGGATGAAGCCATAAATAGTTTAATGACAGAGATTAGGATGAGTTGACTAGGGTATTGGATAAAGTTAATGTGGAATCAGTATCAGGTATGGATGATATAGGGTGTGACGTATATAAAAGATTAAAGGTAAAACAGAAAAAAAGTACTATTATATGTTCTGAATGAGTGGGTGCAGGAATGGATATTAAATGGAGAGATTTGTGACGGTGTCATAAAATTTACACGGAAAACAAAAGGTAAAAAGATTGATATTATGAACTGGAGGCCAATAAATGAAAACAATGCAGATCATAACATTTTAATGAAAATATTACAGGTTAGGTTTAATAACGTAATAGATTTATTTTGCTGGATGGGATTGCTGTTAAAGGTAAATGTAGTCAGGAATTGTTAGTGTTAGTGAGAGAGGTGGCAAATTATATTTTGTGTAGAGGTAAATATATTAAACTACTGGTGGTGGATGTAAGGAAAGCATACAACTGTGTGGATCGTGAATGTTTATGGTTTATTATGAAAAAGTATGTCACAAAGGCTAATGTTTTGAAAGTATTGCAATATGTGTATAATAAAGCCAAGGTTAGGGTTTGTGTAAATGGTTGGTTAGGTTCTGAAATTTATATGAATAGGGGTTTGAGACAACATTGTCCAATGAGTGGGATTTTGTTTGCTTTAGTTATGAATGCAGTGGGTATAAATATGTGTGAGAACATGACAGAAGGTAGGTATATTGTTAAGGAAGTTGTGTGCATTCCTAATTTTGTTTCATATGCAGATTATATAATTATTATAGCTAAGGATGAAAGGTGGATGGGAAGAATGATTAGCAATGTTATTAATTGTTTGGGGCATAGGATTAGAACTGAGTAAAGTTAGAAGTTATGGATTAGGGAATATAGGAGATGTATAAGGTATTCTTTTTTCAGTTAAGGAGGTAAGTTTGTTAGGTGTTTGATTCAGAAAGAAATAGTTTATTTATGAACAATGGGATGGTGTTATTGAGAAAATTAAATTAAATCAATAGATAGATTATGGAAAGGTTTTAATATGCCATATAAGAAAAAGGTCTATTTGATTAATTTAGTTCTATTAAGTAAAGTAGAGTATTTAGCTCTAGTGTAGATGATTCCAGGTTTTAAAGAAAAAGCAATCGGGGGGGGGGGGGGTAGTTGGTTGAATCCTGTGAAGAGGAGGAAAGAAGAACTGTAACACACACACGGTCCATTATTAAAGAAGAAATGTAAGTTTTGTGGCAGTCCCCTGGCCAGTGGGCCCCCAAGCCAGCGGGCCCTAGAAACTGTCTAGGTTATAAACACTGATTTTTCTGAGACTGACATACAATTATAGTTTACAACAGGTGGAATTTTTAGATGTGACTGTTAGTAAGCATTCGCTCAATACTGTTAAAACTAGTTTGTAAAGGAAACCAGTTAGAAAGAATAACCTATTGCACATTACAAGTATGCACCCAAACCATTGCAAACATAATATAATAAAAGGACAGGTGGTCAGGTTGATGAGATTACACAATGATGATGCAGAGCTGAATTCAGCTCTAGAGTCCCTTAAATTGGATTTTATAGAAAGGGGTTATAAAAGTAAAGATATAGACAGGCACATTAAAGAGGCATGGAAAAATAGACATGGTAGTTGTAAACCATACTTTACCAACAATGCAACAGTTTGTGACTTACATGTAGGTAGTGTTGTTGAGAGTAGTGAGATGTTACGACAGGTCACTAACGAGAGTAGTAATGATTTGAGAATAACTGTGACATATGCCACTAATATAAATATGATATGCGATGTCATTAATAAGAACTGGAATATACTCTCTACTTTGGATGGGTTGAAGGAGATAGTAGGAGACAAACCTAAGTTTAGCTTTTGAAATAATAAGACCCTAAAGAACCATCTTTGTTATAAATTTAGTTTAAATAGGACTACCCTTAGATCAGACAGAGTAGGTACTTATACATGCAGGAATTGTACTGCCTGTGCATATATGCACACAGGTACTAACTTTGTACACCCTAAGCTAGATTTTAGAATAGAGCCTTCTCATTATGCTGACTGTAAAACAGTCAATGTAATATATTTGAGTTATTGTGTCAAAAGTTTTTTATATTAAATTGGCATGACTAATCGACAGTTCAAAGACAGGATACTTGAACATATGAGGGATATAATAAATAACAAGGAAAGTAGTGCCTTGGCTATGCACATCAGGAATGAAGGTAGTGAGCATATGTTTGAGTTTCTGGTCTTGGAAATACCTGCAGTCAGAAAAAGGGGAGGAGATATGAGGAATATTACTGAGGCAGCTGAACAAAAATGGATTATGTTACTGTGTGCTGATAAAGCGCCTGGTTTGAATAATATGGTCTCCATTCAACCTTTCCTGAAAGCGAGGCAGTTGAGACACTAATTTTTAGTTTATGTATGCTGTGATGTTTTTAACAATTTTAAGAATGGCTTTAAATAATGTAATTGTTTTTAATTGAAGTAATTAATGTTGACTGGAATACTATTTAATGTGGTTGTTTTAAATCATTTTTATCTAGGTGTGATGAAGAGGTGAACCCTTGAAAGCGCTTACTTACAATAAATTGGCTGTTCTGCTGTGTTACATCCAGTGCTACGGTGTTTTTTCTCAAACTGTCTAGGTTGCCTATTGTTGGATCTGGCTCTGGCAGGAAGCCAGTCACTGAGGGGGTACAGCTCTAGTTCTCGGGACTGGCAGAGTGTGTTCGTTGATCCGCTCTCTGGCAGGAAGCCAATCACTGAGGGGGTACAGCTCTAGTTCTTGGGACTGGCAGAGTGTGTTAGTTGATCCGCTCTTTTTCTGTATGGCTGAGTTACCATAACAGCTTGTAACTCAGATACTCTTCATGTAGAAGTCAAAGCAAT
The DNA here is from genome assembly GCF_019279795.1 of Protopterus annectens. NCBI lineage: Eukaryota > Metazoa > Chordata > Ceratodontiformes > Protopteridae > Protopterus > Protopterus annectens. The sequence goes on along the minus strand of NC_056746.1, from coordinate 83,509,284 downwards.
AAGTGGCAATTCTTTCCATGATGAAGACTTTAAAACAGCCTCATGAGCTAGCTCAAAAGGAAAAAGTGTACATTTTTACAGTGCAAAGTTAAGATCTGACAAATTCTGGAGGTATGGAAGAAAGGGTGGGGAAAGACAGACATGCAGAAATGCCTGAAAGATGAATCATAATGGAAAAGTAAGAAAGGCCAGTGAACAATAACTCACACAAATATTGTAGAAACAAAGGTGATTGAGCCTTAAAAGGATCTTCTTTCTCAGTATGACACCAGCTAGAAAATATTTTCCACTTATATATAGGTTCATAATGACTCCTGGGTGGTTAACCCTGGCCTTGCTTCCCAAATGTTATCTGGCAAGTTGATAGTCTAGGGTTGTTTTATGTCGAATAAGTTGACTCAGGCATGGGTGGTCAAGCATTTACAGACTGCCTTTATCTGCTAAAGACATAGATACCAGTCCAGGGTAAATTTCCAATTCCCCATCCTGTAGTCTAAGTCATACTTGAACTAAGTTAGAGAAGGGTGGAGCTTGACATTGATGTGAAGCCTGTTCCAGAGAAGGGGTTAGTTTCTGAGACACATACCTGTCTCTCCACCATGTTCTGTTTATATTGCAGGTGAGGTTTACATCCCTAGATAAGATGGCATGGATGCTGTTTTTTGCAGATATGCAACAGGTCCATGAGTGTGGTATCAGAGAATGCTTTGTAGGCCAGCCGTAGATAACCACTTAGCAGTCTGTAGTATAGTGAGTAGGTGGACAGGGCTTTGAGGTGGTCTACTTAGGACATGTTTACACCCTGAGGGACAGGGCTTTGAGGTGGTCTACTTAGGACATGTTGTTTATTTTCTGAGGGACAGGGCTTTGAGGCAGTCTACTTAGGACATGTTGTTTATGCCCTGTGTTCTTTTTGCGAAGAATGTCTGTGGATGCTCCGGTTGTTGCATATGCCTGGTTAGGTACGTACCTATGGGAGCATTGTATTCAGTGACTGGCCTGACAGTCAAGTACAGTAGAACAATGACATCCATCGACTTAGATGCCACAAAACACCATATGATTTTCTAGTAGCAGGTTTACTTGCTTCCTTTAATACCTGATGTACATCCTCAGATAAAAAAGTGATTAGTAGGGACTACAGTTCTATAAACCAAGCTGTAGGCTTAAGCTTCAATCAAAGAACCCATGTCTAATAGGGACTAAAATTCTATAAACCAAGCTGTAGGGTTAAGCTTGAATCAGAGAACCCATGTCTAAGAGGGACTAAAATTCTATAAACCAAGCTGTAGGCTTAAGCTTCAATCAGAGAAACCATGTCTAATAGGGACTAAAATTCTATAAACCAAGCTGTAGGCTTAAGCTTGAGTCAGAGAACCCATGTCTAATAGGGACTAAAATTCTATAAACTAAGCTGTAGACTTAAGCTTGAATCAGAGAACCCATGTCTAATGTGGACTAAAATTCTATAAGCCAAGCTGTAGGCTTAAGCTTCAATCAGACAACCTATGTCTAACAGGGACTAAAATTCTATAAACCAAGCTGTAGGCTTAAGCTTGAATCAGTGAACCCATGTCTAACAGGGACTAAAATTCTATAAACCAGGCTGTAGGCTTAAGCTTCAATCAGAGAACCCATGTCTTTGTCTGAGCCAGTCTATCCCATGAGGAAGTTTGCGGTAATTGCCCTTGGCCATTTTCAAAAGGAGGGATGCCACTGTTGACTGTGTCAAAAGGAAGTTACCAGCAATATTTTGAAGTCCTTTTGAATCTTTAAAAAAAATCTTGTTATCAGATTAAAGTGTAGAAATGCATACAGGAACATTCCCTTCCATGAGAATGAAAAGGTATCTGTCTTCCAGGTGTTTTGAAGGAAGTCCTGAAGCACAGCATATCTAACTGTCTGTTGTCTATGGAGGCAAACAGATCTACCTGATGAGTAGTTTAACACAGGTGGATGATTTCTTGGAAGACCTTGCCATATAATTTCTATTCATGAGGCTGTTTCCCAGTCCTGCTGAGCTCGTCTGCCATAAGATTCTACAATGATGGACTTTATGTATCTTATAGGGATTAATTCAGATAAGTTGCCAATTCCAAGGCTATCATGGCTTGTCTGTACAGGGGGACTGATCTGGTTCTCCCTATTTGTTTATACAGCACACATCTGTGGTGCTGTCTCTGATGGCTAAGAGGGATTCCGGACTCTAGAAATGGGTTAATGATTTGAAAGCATTTAATAAGGCTATAATTTCTTTGATGTTTATATATTTTTTCTGTCCTGATGGCTGCACATCCCCTGTACCTTTTCTTCTTTGGAAACAGCACCCCCCAGCCGTGTGAAATCTGACGCATTTGTGGATACAAATTCAGTAGGGGTTGATGGAGAGAAAGGCATACACAGACTGGCGGATAACTGAACTTCTTTCTTTCTTCACAAAACAGAACTGGGATCAGAAAAGACAGAGGGTGCTGGGTCTAGGGTCTATATCATATGAGCGAATTGCACAAATTTTGAACGCTCATAATATCAAACGTACCGGACCTCAAAGTGCTTTTTCTGAGATTGCGGTACAGTGGAGAATGGGATATTTGCCCTTTCCTCACTGTAGTGTGATCTTGGAGTTGGAATATATATTTAGCAGAGGGTGTGGGGGGAATAGGAAGTTTGAGGTCCGGTATGTTCAATATTATGAGTGTTTGCAATTTGTGCGATTCACTCATATGATATAAACCCCTGGGTCCAGACAGATTTAATGAACCATTGAAATTTTGTCATATACAGTCTGGCTAGAGGAATCATGAAAATTGAACAGACTATGAATCATAATATTTTAAGATAATCCCTGGCTAAAGTGAGAGTTTGATTAGAAAATATGATAAATTGTTCTTTGTAAAAATCTCCATTGCCCTAAGGAAGAAATGCCACTATGAGAGATGTACCTAGGAGGCAACCTAGAAATAATATCCTGTGGAATGGAATGAGGAATGATCTTTTATGCTTATTTGAAAACTCAGGTTGAGAATATGGTTGTTGAAAATAATCATAGATTCCTAACAGCTTGTAAAAGAGTCTGAAAAAACAAGGCAATTGTCGAAGTAAGAAAAAAATATGAATGCCCTGCAACCTGCAGTAAGCAATTGCCAGATATTTTGGAAACACCCTTGGAGCTGTTGGCAACCCATATGATAAAAGAGAAAACTGAGAATGTAAACCAGACAAAAAAATATACGAAATATCCTCTGACGTCTTGGAGAATTTTCAAATCTAGCTGCTTAGGATTTCCCTCTCTCTTACCCCCTTGGCTGACCAGGTGTGACTTAGTTTGAACTCTACATTTACCTACAAAATGGTGTCTACAGGACTGCAATTGGTCACCATAACAAAATCAGTTTCTCTCAGCATTTAAGCAGAGTAGGTTGCACACAAAAAACATTTGTTAAGCTTTCACTTACAGTGCTGTGTAATTAAGCAGGTCACCAGTTTGGTCAGCCATAGGGCTCTTTTTTCTACTTGAGTGTTTGCCTCCTTCCCCTGTAACTTAAGTAAACTGACTCTTACATTACGAGCTATAATACTTACCTTATAGCTTTAGGACACCTTAGGAAACCTTGTAAACTGCAATAGCCTGACATTTGAACAAGTAACCCTTGTAAAAATTCCCCAAATTGTATACTGTTGGTCTGTCTTTCCTGCTAAACATAAGTGAAATTACAGTGCTGAGTGCAAATAACATTAAAATTAAAGTACTGAGTGCAAATAACATTAAAGTGCTGAGTGCAGATTTTAGGCCCTTACATTCAACTTAACCTCTGGTGTGGTGTCTTGAGTCAATCAGGGTATTCCCTGTAACCACTCCCAATGCCTTCTCTCCCCCCCCCCCTCTTTCCTCAAACAGGTTAAACTGCTACAATTCAGTACAGGCATCATTTTCAAATCTAGGTGCTTAGGATTTCCCTCTCTCTTCCCCCCTTGGCTGACCTGGTGTGACTTAATGTAAGTTTCTTCATTGTATGGATCTTTTACTGTTTTTTGTGTAACTGAATGACCTGCTGCTAAATTCTGATTCTGCACAGACTGCTCTATTTTTTTGCAGAGGCTCTATAAGTAGCTAGTGACTTTACTGAATTTCTGTGGTAATATTTGTGTTAAACTGAACCTGCACCTAGAGAAAGTGTATAATCAGAACTCCTACTTGCTGCATGTGTTTTTAATGTTTAAATTGCACACACACATTGAAGAAATGCTTTTATGACCTGGATAACTTGGGCTAGCTATACCTGAAGTGCTTTTATTGGCAATTTTCCAATTGTACAGTTGTGAACAATTGATTTAGTTTTTCTGGTATATCTTCAAAATCTGGCAAGTGTTTATTTACTGCATTGCTCTCTTGCTTAGGTTTCTTAGCTATAAATCTTAGTTCATTCTGAAGTGTGCTACTTTACCCCCCCCACCCTCAAACCTTTCTGAATGTATTATTATAAAATAACTGCCTGTTGTTGCCTTCATGCTTACCCTAGAATCTCTGCTTTTCTCTTTTCCTAGTTGAACTCTACATTTACCTACAAAACAGAGTCTACAGAACTGCAATTGGTCACCATAACAAAATCAGTTTCTCTCAGCATTTAAGCAGAGTAGGTTGCACACAAAAAGCATTTGTTAAGCTTTCACTTACAGTGCTGTGTAATTAAGCAGGTCACCAGTTTGGTTAGCCATAGGGCTCTTTTTTCTACTTGAGTGTTTGCCTCCTTCCCCTGTAACTTAAGTAAACTGACTCTTACATTGAGAGCTATAATACTTACCTTATAGCTTTAGGACACCTTAGGAAACCTTGTAAACTGCAATAGCCCTGCTACGTTCACCCTCGCTACTCCCTGGCTCTCTTCGCTCCCCTCCCTGCCCTCAATTCCCTCCCACCCCAGTACCTCTAAATTTAAAGTACTATAGCCACTCCCCCACTTTCTAGATCCTATCTGCTTTCATCTGGGATAATTTCTCCCACCCCCATTCTTCTACCTACATTTTAATAGCACCTATTAGCTTTCATCTGGCATTCTCCCATCCCCCTTCCAGTACCTTTACCTCACCACGCTATCTTCTGGTGTTGCAATACCAGGTAAAACAGTTCCTTAACTCACTACCTGAATCACAAATAATGATATACTCCTCTTTACTACCACTCTTGTTTGCACCATACCTCCTTACCTTGTATGAAAACCAGTTTCTCATGGGCTTTCAGGTCCTGAAAGGTCATGCTATCACCCCAGCTGTAAATCCTCCCATCTTCAACCAAACTTACAGTACCAGGTCCTATCCAACATCTTGTTCAGTTTATCAACATCTCAACCCCAGGCACATTAGCTCTAGATCCAAACACTACCACAAACTAATAAACAAATTCCTGAAGTTCATCACCAAGTACAGACTTAACCTAATACTTGGTGGTGATATTCACCCCAACCCTGACCCACCCACGTCAGATACACATACCCCCCCCTCTACTTGCAATCTAAGCTACAAACCTACAATTAATAGGCCAACTAACTCTCTCCTAGCCTGTCATCTCAATATTAGAAGCATTAATAACAAAGTACATGAATTGCATGCACTTCTGGATGTCCACCCCCCTGAGATTCTCTGTTTATCTGAAACCTGATTAAAACCTAACGCTACAGACAATGAAGTGTTACCACCTGGGTACAACATACACAGGCTGGATCGTGCTTCGAGGAAGAGGAGTGGGGTAGCTGTACTCTATAAATCTGAGTTGAATGTCACCATAGATGTAATTCAACCACCTCAGATTAATAACTCAAGATTCTTGCCACCAAATTGCAACTTAATAAAAATAAATGCATTAATATAATCTGAATGTACATTCCCCCAGATAACAATATATCTACACTTGAAGATATCCTGCACTGGCTATCATGTCACTACCCCCAAGAAACCCTACTACTTGGAGACCTTAACATAGACTGGGACATCTGTTCCTCAGAATCCCCAACCACCCATATTAACCTGCATGCATTTACACAAATCATATCCACCCCTACCAGGATAGGTAAACCCAACCAAAAAGAAAGCATACTTGACTGGGTACTCATAAATAGTCACCCCCAACTGTACACCTCTGGTACCCTCCCTGATGGCCTAAGCAATCACCTTCTCACATATGTAATAAAGCACAAAGCCATTAATTCCAACAACCCTTACTCAGAAAGGTTAGAAACAATAAAAACTTTGACCCTTCCAAATTCCAACAAGAACTAAACTCATGTAATTGGTCTATTCTAAAACACTTCCCCTTAGAGGAAGCAGTAGCATACTTTAACAACAAATTCCTTGAGATCCTTGATTTGCAGAGTCTATATTATATCATCGAACGCTTAAAAAAGTGAACGCTGATTGATCGACCTAATTTAAGTGAAAGCTTACAATCTCGAACTGTCAGATCAGCGATTTTTTTTCCCAGGGAAAAAAATCACTGATCCAAAACACATACACACAACACAAGCACACCAAACAAACAGAAATCCACACACATACACCTAAAATCTGATACCTAACCCTACACTAAACTATGCACACACCACTAACTACCTACTTACATTAACCCAAACCCTAACCCTAAGGTCCGTCACTATCGCACACTCACCTCACTCGCTCCCTAACCCTAACTCACTTAAATCCGCCCTAACCCTCATGTCCACTCAATTGCACACACACCTAACCCAAGCCCTAACCCTAACTCACCTAATTCACCCTAACACTCACATCCACACAATCGCACACTTACCTGAATCCGACCGGTAACTTTCCACCATAACACTGAAAATACCAAAGCAACAGAAACGGACAACCAAATTCTTTCCCTAGGAAAAAATTTGAGTTTCTGCTGCTTTGATATTTTGCAGTTTAAGTTCGATAAATCAGCGTTCGCTTTTTTAAGCGTTTGAGGATATAATATACGCCCGATTTGCATGCACCTGTTTGTAAAAACTGTGCCATGGCATTCTAAAGAGTCTAAACTCAAAATTACCCTTAGAAACAAAGCATGGGCTTTATGGCATTCTTCTAAAGACCCCTAAGATCACATTAAATACAGGCAATCCAGGAACGAAACTAAAAAATCCATTTTAAAAGACAAAAAAACAATACTACTGTAATTTACAGACAGTAAATCAAAATAACCCTCAGAAGTTTTGGGCAGGTTTAAGTAATCTACTACATCCTGGACAAACTTCAACCCCAATCCCTGCTGCTACTAGTGATTAAACCCCTGAAGATGTTTCTGACAGTTTTAACCAATTCTTTACTGAGACAATTCAAGCCCTAGCTAGCCAACTACCTCCTAGCTCACCGGTCCTGAAAGTACCACCCTTAGAAACCTACTCGCGTTCAGCTTCCAACCAGTCGCCACTTCAAGTGCCTGTACCTTGATCAAAAAATTAAAACCCACTACACTTTCTGCTGATCAACTCCCTGCCGAGTACCTGCAAAAATCAGCTGATGCTATTGCTTACCCCGTCTCAATACTAATCAATCGAACCATAGTAGAAGCTAAAATTCCCACCATCTGGAAAATTTCCTATGTAATCCTACTTCACAAAGGAGGCAGCTCTACTGAATTCTCCAATTATAGGCCAATAGCTATACTCTCTCCACTTGCAAAGATTTTGGAAAAATGTATTCAGAGGCAGCTCATGCACAACCTAATCCAGAATCACCTTATGGCAGAAACTCAGCATGGCTTCCATCCTCATCACAGCACTACTTCAGCCCTCCTAGCCTTTACCAACATCATAAACCATAATCACAACAATAATTATATATCCTCAGCCCTCTTCTAGGATCTTTCCAAGGCATTCGATATGGTTGATCACCAACTTTTAATCCACACCCTGCAAACATTCTGTCTAGATACTAGAGCCCTTCAATGGTTTCAATCCTACCTGAATGGTCAACAACAGGCTGTCCTCTGGCAGAACAAACTCTCTAATCTTCTACTTAACACCCTTGGAGTACCACAAGGCTCTATACTAGGGCCCTTGCTGTTCTCCATCTTCATTAACGACCTTTATACTATCATCCCAAAAGTCAGCTGTATCCAATATGCTGATGACTCTACTCTGATTTGCTCGGCCACATCTCCAGTAAAGTTATGGTCAGCTACCCAGACCACGTTTAATACAATAGAAAACTGGCTTTCTGAACGTCATCTGATCCTAAATCCCAAAAAACTAAAATGCTGTTATTTTCACCAACACTTAGGTCTACCGCTTTCACCTTTACCATAAATTCAACTTATGGCACAGTAATCTCCCCTGACTCCTCTACAAAAGTATTAGGTGTCATCATAGATAATAATCTTAAATTTGACCTACATGTTAACCAAACTATCAAAACCATCAATAAAAACTAGGGTCACTTTACAGAATAAAAGCCTTCCTAACCCCTCCAGCTAAAATTGCCATAGCTCGCTCTCACCTTCTTTCAACCCTTCTGTATGCATCCCCTCTACTCTCGAATTTAAACAAGACTGTCCTTAACAAACTCTCAATTTTCTACAACCACATTGCTAGGTTTGCCACTGGGCTGCCTTTTAGGACACATCATTGCATCAATCTAAATCAGCTTGGGTGGCTTGAACTACCCAGCCTAATCCAGTATAACCAACTGATTATGGCCTATAAAATCCTCTATAATCCACACAATACTCCTGCACTTAAAAGTAATATCACCCCCTATAACAATCCTAGACCGCTTCAATCCTCTAACAAACTACTAATTCAGACTAGCAAAATTAATAACACAGCCGGTGACTCTCTCTTTGCAAACTCTGTAAGTAGACCCTGGAACTCCCTTCCAATTGATATTACCTTACTTTCTACCTTAGGTCAATTTTAAACTAGACTCAAACAACATGTGGCACTTAACTGGCTATGTCAATGTATCAAGCCTGGCTAACTCTCTCTAGAATGTGTAAAAATCTGTTAACCAGTTTACTGTGTAATTTAATTTAATCCTGATTTACGCTCGGGATTAACTCTAACCTGTGGAACTTGTTTAACTTGCTTACTTATGTAATCACTGTAAATAGTCTGTTTGTAATATGTAATGCTGGTATTATGTAATGCTGTATCTGCTTACCCTTAGAGCTTTTCTCCCCGGGCTTTCGCTGAAAATGGACATGCATCCAGTCGGGCTATCCCGGTCAACAAATGTAAAATAAAATAAATAATAAAATAAAATAAATTGGAATGTGATGATAGGCATCTTTTAAGTCTAGAATTACAAGAAAACTGGATGGGAAATGAAAAGTATAACAGCCTGCACAGAAAGCATTTTGAATTTTTAAATTTTGATGTGCAGGAATAGAAATGAGGTTTCGACCACAGATCTCCAGGTTCATTATTTCTTTGGCAGCAGAAAAATTCTTCATTTAAAAAAATGTTCCTATCTGGTCTGGTGGGACACGTTATTTCAACTCTTGAGAAAACATTTATTCCAGGATAGGAGAAAACAGGGAGGTTGGACTGCTTAGATGTGAATGAATCTCTTGTAATAAGGGCAGAATGTCCCACTGCCTGTCATAAATTTTCTGAATTATTCTTAGGACCCAGGTTTGTGAAGTAATCTGGTTCAGAGAGTAAAGTGAAGATATATGGTATGAGATGTTTTTAAAGGTATGGCTGGGAGGGGAGTGGAAGGCTATACGAGTGAAGCAAGAAGGGGACAACCAAACAACACAAGTAAGTGCACCGAAATTCAACCCTTTGAATGAGAAATGAAATATTGGAATATGACAGACCTTTAAAGGTAACAGGTTCTCATAAAGGTGCTTAGAATGTGGAACAGCTTGCCTGAAGATATTAGGTGTATGTCAGATGTCAGCAATTTTAAAATAAGATTGAACACTTTGGTGATAATTGATATGAAGTTTAATTCTGGGCATAATGTAATAATAAAACTGTTCCATGTCCATAGGTTTGTTTATCTTGATCTGTAGAAATCCAAAGGAAGTACAAACAGACATACATAATGTGGTGATGTTAAGAAGGTGTTAGTCTTTGGCAGTAGCACTCCAGGAGAACAGGCAAGCAGAAAAGAAGTATCATTTCTGGCAATGAGAAATGATTTCCTCTGCTCGACATACAAGTGCTTGAATCATGTTAATCTGAATACATTACTTAAAAAACAATATTTCCCTCTGAATATGCCAAAGAAAAAAGGAAGGCAAATAGTTAGGTTTTGTTCAAAAACAGGTATTTGTGTTTTCTTCACAAAGTGGTGAACTGGAAGTGGTTATGTAAAGCGTGAGCAGGGTGAACTGGAAGTGGTTATGTAAGCATGAGTTGGGTGAACTGTAAGTGGTTATAAAATCATGAGTGGGATGAACTGTGTAAAGCATCACTGGGGTATGGGGTACAGTCCTTGACATGAGTGAGATCAGTGACTTTCTAGAATTAGTGGCAAGGAAGAAATTGTATAGTGTGATTGTTGTGTCTTTTGGCTTTTCCCGGTTAGGGGTCGCACAGTGGAACTCCGGACCACTAATGATTGGCAGTAGATTTTTACGTACTGAGTTGCCAGCTCTGACGCACAACCTTCAATGAAGGTACGCCCCATTAATGCATGTCTCTACACAGAAGACGCTCTAGCTGAGAATCGAACAGGACAACATCTTACTGTGAGGCGACAACTCTACCGCAGCATCACCACTGCAGTTCGAAGAAATTGTATAGTGTGATAATTTAATTAAATGTTCACTTGGTCCATAAAACTCAACCATTAAATCAGTAAATAGAAAACTAGGTTCCCTTTACAGGATTAAACGTTTCCTTATTCCTGTCGCCAGAACTACCATCTCCCACACCCATCTTATCTCCACCCTCCTCTGTGCCTCCCCCATTTATAATAATCTTTCCAAAAGCAACCTTAACAAACTGGCAATCTCCTATAACAACATTGCCAGATTTGCCACTGGCTCCCCATTTAGAACCCACCATTGTCAAAATCTTAAACAGCAAGGATGGCTGGAACTGCAAAATCAGCTTCAATTTCAGCAACTTACTATCACCCACAAGATTTTGTATCATCCCAGTAATACTCCAATACTCTATAGCCTTATCACCGCCCCTACAAAAATCTTACGACCCTTCGCTCAGCTGATAAATTACTAGTGACCATCCATAAGTCCAACAACAAAGCAGGTGATTCTCTTTTTTATAACTCTGTGGGGAAAACCTGGAACAGGCTTCCCAGTGAGCTATCATTACGTTCTTCATTACCACTTTTCAAAAAGCAACTAAAATACTCCTTAAAACACAATGGCTATGCCCATGTACTAACCCAGACTAACACTCTCCTTTCACTCCACGTCCTCATCTCTCTCTATTGCTTTTTCTCTGTATACCTCCCTCCCAAGTCTCCTATAGTGGGATTAGTCAGCTTCCTTATTTCTGTTTCTATTCTAGTCTTTCGGGGACTGTACCTCTGAGTATTAACTGCATAACAAGCATTCTACTGTGTTCACGTTTCCACTATGTATATATTAGCAACTTTTCTCACTTTGAGTGTAGAATTTTGAAATAACCTTAAAATAAGTCTTAACCTGATTTTTTTCTTAGTTATCTCTGACATTATGATATTACTTGCCAGCCTTCTACGTGATGAATGTCAAACCCTCTACTGTGTAAACATGTTTCTAGTAGTAGTGAATTGCTTTCTAAACTTTGTTGTCAAGTACTTGATGTTAAATTTCTATCATCCTTGCATTTATATTAGCTTAATGGAGCTTATCTCCCCGGGCCGATACTGAAAATGGACGTGTATCCAGTTGGACTAGCTTAGTCAACAAATGTAAAATAAAATAAATAATGTTCTAGACACTGTGGAATTCTGCTTCAATAAACTGTATACAACATCCAGATTTCTTAAAAACTTGTAAAATGAATAAATAAAAGGAATTACCATATTAAAGAAAGCAAACATCAACATCCTTTTAAAACTTAAAAAAAAAAGAACAGAAACAAAGCAGATCAAATAAACAACTGCTGAGGCCACTTTCTAATTGCAGAATTTGTCTCCATTGTGGGCATTATAAGGAAATAATAGACCTTCTGAGGTTAAGTGTACACTACGCATGTGGCATGAAGTCAGAGAACACAGTATGGGCTGTCCATAATTTTATGTAAATGGCCACCTTATTAGGCATTGATGCTTATGCGTGTAATGAATATGTTAATTCCCATAAAGGATAAATTTTTATTAGGCAACATGCAGAGTGAACGCTATGCTAAAACAGATGATACGGAGTGCATAAGAATATATCTGAAACTATATTTATTTAAAACTACTAATAACATCTGCCAACATCCATGGAATTAAGATGAAAGCAAATGTCCTCTCTGTGTTTTTCCTTCCCAGAACACACTACCTTGCAATCAGATCTGCTGACAATGTGATGTAATGGACTTTTAAAACCAATAGTTCAAATTTAATTTCATTATCTATGATAATGACAATATCAAAATCTACTGAATACATCTGGCTTCCCCACCACAATAGTGAGTGAACAAACTCAGCACAGACTAGCATAGCTTGTTAGCCAAAATGTACGTATTTTGCAGTATCCCAACAAAAAATATTATCAATTCCATTTTTTTTGCAGTCAAATAACATATAAAAAACATTTCCCAGTGATACTGTGAACTTAAGTAACTAAAAAACTGTTATTATGAGTATATCAAAGAAAATATCACTGTTTGTCATCTGTCTGAGATGCTTAAATGATTGTCGTTATGTGCTCTGAATGTTTAATGCTGTACGAGCATGATATTGTATTAGCATGATAATATAATGCTAGAGTCTTACACCCACTTGCAAGTGTGCACAGAGAAGCATGGCCTCATTTCTTAGTAGTACTGTGGATGCATGGAAATAAAGTTAAAACTGTTATCTTAGGGTATAGTTCAGATATCGCACACCCACCTGCAAGTGTGCACAGAGAAACGTGGCCTAATACTCAGTGTGCTTGAACTGATGACACTTTTTTGTCTTGTTTAAATGCTGTAGTCTGATATTTTATTGTTATAAGAAGTATTTTAAATTTGTAAACTGACATTGTGGAGTTAGTAAGACGTCCTGTTCGATTCTCAGCTAGAGCGTCTTCTGTGTGGAGACATGCGTGAATGGGCGTACCTTCATTGAAGGTTGTGTGTCAGAGCTGGCAACACGGCACGTAAAAATCTACTGCCAATCATTAGCGGACCGGAGTTCCACTGTGGCAACCCCTAACCGGGAAAAGCCGAAAGACACAACAAACTGACATTGTGGAATTACTTGTACAATACTATGTAATTCTTTGCTAATGTTATAAACACTGAAGTGTTTCTATTTGTTTTTTTGTTAGTTTAAGTTAGGCCTAACTTTCTCTACTAACTCTCCACTAATACAAACTTAGTACCTACCAACATACCCTCACTCTTCCCTCCACACTCAAACCACATGACCAACAGTATCCAACCACCACTCTCTCAAAAATGCAACTCAGACTAGGAATTCTTTGTTTTGCACTCATATACCTAACCTACATCACAACCATTCATATTAATACAACATTAGAAAACACTGCATTCCATATAACACATACTTACACAAAATCAAACACACCCTCAGATTTCCCTATCACTGCCACGTTATTCAAAGACAACTCAATACTACGCATACATAAGTTTCACATAAGCACTTCTTACACTAGAAAAATATCACTTAGATCCAACTCAGAAGTAACACACACTATTAAATATATACTGTTTATCACAAAGAAACTACTCACTTCAGGAGACATACACCCAAACCCAGGACCACTTAACACTCTACTATCAACCAAACAAACCTCTGACCTATCGATACTGAATATCAATACTAGAAGAATATCTAACAAACTTCCTAACCTACATGCATTTATAGCCCACTACTCCCCAGACATACTAACCATTACTGAGACCTGGCTAAAAGCAAACACCCAAGACCAGGGAATCCTTCCAGCAGGCTATAATATATTAAGACAGGATAGAGTAAGCAAGAAGGGAGGTGGAATTGCTATCCTCTTTTAAAGTACACTCAACATAAAACTCCTATAAACCCCTTTACCTAGATTTCAAAATGCTGACATCTTAGGCTCTGTCCTATATATAAACAACACCAGAAAAATCAATATACTCTGCTGTTACATTCCCCCAGGAAATAACTCCCCCACCATTGAAGAAATACTACACTGGACTACAGATAATCTTCCACAGGAAACCATCCTACTAGGTGACCTAAATACTGACTGGTTAGCATGTAACTCTAACAACCCCACTAACCATGTCAATCTCTTTGTTTTTTTCCCAACTCATCCAAGAACCCACTAGAATAGATAAAAAAAAACAAAAAACAATCTATACTAGACTGGACGCTGGTCAATTGCCGCAAACAAAACTACCAGACAGGATGTCTACCAGACACTTTAAGTGACCATCTCCCCCACAGTCCTCCTTCGTAAACCCACCAACTTAGCTAAGCCCATAGCTTTTAGATAAGTCAGAGATGACCGCAAACTAAATATACAGAATCTTAACTCCATTCTAAAACAATGAAACTGGGAACCACTTAAAACCCTAAGTTTATACCAAGGCATCGACTACTTTAATAGCACTTTCATTAATGTCCTAAATTTAGTCACACCCATTAGGAAAGTTAGAGTTAAGATGAACTACACACCATGGCTAAGTAGGGACACAAGAGCCCTAGTGAAGTCAAGAGACAAGGCTTGGAAAATGTGGAAAAGAGAAAACACTAGCCTATCCAAACAAAACTACCAACAACTAAGAAATCAGGTCAAAACACAAACAAATTTGGATAAACATAATTATTTCCTTGCTGCCCAAAATAATCACTCAGAAGACCTTCAAAAGTTTTGGCGTACTATCAACTCATTGTTAAAACCAGGTAAAACCACTCCAACTCCCACCTCCACCAACAATACTAAAGACACAGTCTCCCAATTTAATCAACACTTTACAGAATCTATCCTGACTTTATCCTCCCAACTATCCAAAAACAAACTTTCAGATATCTCAACAAAATACCCTGATAACATCCTCTCCTTTACTCTCTCATCTTTTCCTATCTCTACTATTAAAAAACTCCTCCTAAAACTGAAGCCTACCACCCTTGCTGTAGACTATCTACCTGCTAACTTCCTAAAAGTAGCTTCTGATCCATATCTTACCCTGTATCCATCCTTAGCAATTGCTCCATACAGGAAGCCTACATCCCTCAACTATGGAAAGTATCATATATTATTCCATGTCACAAAGGTGGTAATTCCTATGATTTCTCTAATTATCGTTCAATGGCCGATTCTATCCCCTCTAGCTAAACTACTCAAAAAATGTATCTACTCTCAAGTAATGAATTTTCTAAACTCATACGATCTTCTCTCCTCCACACAACATGGCTTCCGGAAACATCATAGCAAAACTACTGCTCTTCTCTCTTTTACTAACCTGGAAAACCAACACAGAAACAACAAAAACTTTGCATCTGCTATATTTTTAAACCTCTCAAAAGCATTTCACATGGTCTGACACTCCCTACTTCTAGACACCCTTGCCTCTCTAGCCTTTGCCCCTCCAACTATTGCCCAGTTTAAAAATTATCTGACAGATAGACAGCAGTCTGTCTGGGTTCCTACCACGTAGTCGAACTTTTACAAGTTCGAACCTCATATGGTCGAGACCATAAGTTCAAATTTGTAAAAGTTCGAGTGTTTGAATGGAAATCTCTATAAGCACAGGTTTCCATTTTGTTCAATGGAGTGCAATCTCGTGGTTGGTATATTTAAGTGGGTGTGGGGGGTGCAGGGGGGCTTGCCCCCCTGCTTAAAACAGTTTATTTTGTTTTCCATTGTTTTTTTTTATTCATAGTCAAAGTTTTGTAACTTCGAACATAATGGTTCAAACATTACGTGTTCAAAATTATAAGACTTTGACTATGTGATACAGACCCGTCTGTCCAATGGCAAGGTATAATATCTCCTCTACTCCCAGCAACCATAGGTGTACCACAAGGTTCTATATTAGGTCCTCTTCTTTTCTTGATTTTCACTAACAATCTTCATACCTCCACCCACCCTACTACACTCATACAGCACTCAGACAATTCAACTCTTATCTGCTCTGCACCCTCACTTACCATGTTAAAACAACTCACACAGGATTCCTTTAGCTTAGTGGAAAGTTGGATTACTCAGATCCAACTTATCCTAAATCCCAAAAAGACTAAATTGGTTCTTTTCATCCACAACAAATCTATTCCTACCTCTCTATCCTTCTCAATCACTTCCATAAATGGTACTATCATCACTCCCTCTGAACACACCAAACTCCTGGGTGTATAAATTGACAAAAACCTACAGTTTGATGTCCACATTTCACAAACCATCAAAAAAAGTCCATAAAAAAAGGAACACTATACAGACACAAAAACTTTCTCTCAAAAAAAAGCGAGAATCTCCCTAGCCCAAACCCATCTATTGTCCACTCTAATGTATGCGGCACCAATCCTTACACATATCAGAAAACATGATCTTGCTAGAGTTGTGACACGTTACAACAACATTGCCAAATTCGCTAATAACTGCATGTTCAGAACCCATCACTGTCAGGCTCTAAAGGAACTACAATGGCTAGAATTTCCCCAACTACTCAATTACCATCAACTAATCATTGCCTACAATATTGTGAGACATCCTGATAGAACCCCAGCACTAAGTCACCTACTCACGCCCTACAAATCCAATAGTCCCCTTCTGTCCACTGACAAATCACTCCTTTGTATCTCTAAGGCTAACAACACTGCAGGTAAACACTATTCTCCCATAATGTAGCTAAATCCTGGAATAACCTTCCCCCTGCTTTATGTTCTGCCTCCACTATTACGCTGTTCAAAAACTCACTTAAATCACACTTAGTGAATTCCTGGCTATGTCCATGCATTACCTAATCTTCACTGTTTCTACCACCCCAGATAGCTTCATATCCAATTATACCTACTGTAATTTTTCTACAGTATCAGGAATTATATTTTCTCTTCAAGTTTCTAATAGTTATACTAGCTCATGCTAAACTTACACTAATTAATTTGTATAAGTACTCTCTGTCTGTCTCTATAGTCAGTTATAATGCTTATTTAGTGTCTATTTCTGTTTCTGTATCAAAAGTTGTATTTTTTATCTAGTGTCAAATTTTGTTTTTGTATCAAAAGTTGTATTTTTATTTATTGTCAGTTTTTTGCTTCTGTATAGATGATCATGCTGTTATCAAATTGTTCAACTATTTCTTTTTCTGTACTGAATGTGGAGCTTTTCTCCCTGGGCATCCGCTGCAAATGAACATGTGTCCAGTAGGACTATCCCAATAAACAAATGTAAAATAAATAAATAAATAAATAAATAAATAAAAATATGCCTATATCTGTACAGCTTAATTAAAAAATTCATGAAGAACAGGTCATTCATTATAAACAAATTTCTGTTGACCACATCAGGTAATTGCAGATCAATATTTACATTTTTAAATCAGTTTTGCTGAAGTCTTATGGTCACATTTTATGTAAATATGTGACATAGAGGTAAGTTCAAAAGTTTATGACTATGTACCTTCCCAATGCATGGGAGTTTATATAGTGTCCTGTGAGTTATGCAGCATTTAATAACTCATCTTATCATTATCAAGTAGATTGAGTGTTCAGAGCCCATCTATTTAATCAACCATCTGCCCCATATAGTGCTACCTTCTACTTACTAAAATGTACCCCTCTGTTCTAATTGCCCTGGACATGCTGTGAGGGAATAAGAGGGTATCAATGTGGCTCATTAGTTATGGTTCCTGCCTCACAAGCCTGAGGTTTGGAGTTCAGTTCTGACCTCTGGTTGCTCACTATGTGGAATAATACTCACATCATGCTTTGCTGGGTTTTCTAGAGAAGCTGTAGTTTCTTCTCACCTCCCAGAAGCATGCTGGTTTACTGTTATAGCCATGCTGTCCACTTATGCTTGATTTTTGTAACCTCAGCCACAGCTGTAAAGGCTCTGGAAAGGCTTAACTCATTACTTGGTCAAACAATTAAAAAAATCTCAGCACCATCTACAGCTTTAAGAAAGGGCCTTTCTCATCTGATAAAAGAGACATGCAGGGCACTGTGTGTACCCCCAAAAGGTCTGCAGTAGTGGCAGATTAGTGATCATGTCACTACAACTTCCTCATGCTTTTCTAGGGGGGGGGATTGCAAGGATACTGAAGTAATCCCACATCTCTCACGTCTTGCAGCCATGCCTTTCTGTAGACATTGTTACATCTTGCTTCTTTTAGGGTATCAGATATCATTGTTTCAGTGCCTCCTTCCATCCTGAATGATATGGTTATTCTTTTAGGAAATTGCTTCTCCTTTCCCAGCTGATCACTTTGCTAGCAATCAATGATTATTTATTTCATTTTCCCAACATCAGAGGAACAGATATACCCATTGCTTAAGTAAGACTCTTCTGGGGTACCTTTACTGATTGATGGCTACCAGGTCCTTTCCTTATCTTTCATTTTTGTTCTAGATTTCTAATTCCCAACAGCATGACTTGGCACCAAAGTTTTATTTGCTGCATTCCTGAGAACTCTTTCATCTATCTTATACCATCTTCTGTAGACTGGTAACAATGTGATATGCATTTCTTTGTTCCATAAAGAGTATTGCTTTACATTTCAGCTGTCTGTCTCCGCAGTGTCACCCACACAACACTGCACAGGAAATTCCATCCTGAAGCATTCATTAGTTACTACACAGAATGTTATTCTGTCCTCTTTTTGTATGCAGCTTGACTCATTTTGGTCTTAGTTTGCCACCTAGCAGCAACAATCACCCCCCAAGTCACTTTTTCATCTGCTCCTCCTCTGTTTGAGATGATACTTGTTACCTTGAAGTCTACATTTATTATCTCTCTTTCTCTGTTTGTCCAGATATGTAACTCTTTTTTGTCTTTGTCCTGTGATATGAGACATCAAAGGATTGCCCCATGCCTTTTCTTTTGCAGTAGTTTTATTAATTTGTTCACAGGTATGGTCAACCTGATTAGTAGGTCATGTCAAACAATTGTTACAATTATGCTGTGGAGGCTTACATGACACAAATTCTGCATTCATTACAGATGAACATGGTTGCATTTAAACACAGAAGTAACAAGTAAAACAGCTGTCTTTTTTTAATGCTGAAAACCATAATCATCATTTTCTGCAGAAGTATCCTACCATGCTCACAGTATGTCAGTTTTCCCTTAACACAAGCGAAAGCACCACAGAGTTCATAACATAGACTCCTACCAGCTACAGTAGAGAAATTATCTTAACTTGAACATTGCTTTCATTTTGTACAGTATTTTTGGTATTTTTGTAGAAGATAATATCATGGTACAGTCAGATAAATAGTAGCTCTTGTCAAAGATTCAGCATAGGCCTCATAACAAAGATATATTTTCCTTTGAAGCAAACATTTATGAAAGATGAATCATATGATGTTTACTACAAGTAATACTTATGTGGGATGTTAAATATGTCACTTAAATCTAGCTGCTTATTTGGATAGCCAAAAACATAGGAACTATAATCAGGAAAATATAAAACAATTACTGCCTTTTCAAAAATTTTCATGAAATTAAATATCACATTTCACAAGATTTTAGTCTCATCTTCTTTATGTAAGAGTCAGTTAGTTGAAGAAAGCAAGCCAGAATTCTTGCTTATATTGTTGTTGTGTCATATGTTTCATACCCTTATTTATTTCTCTTCAAAACATTTCAGTTGTTTGGTAACTAGTATGTGACAAACTCTCACACACAAACCATTTATTCATGTTTATGATAAGGCCAATAATGTTTCTACCTTAGATTTGCTATTTATGTATTTATCTTTCAGTTTTTGTGTGTGTGTGTGTGTGTGTGTGTGTGTGTGTGTGTGTGTGTGTGTGTGTGTGTGCGTGTATGTGTGTGTGTATGTGTGTGTGTGTGTGTGTGTGTGTGTGTGTGTGTGTGTGTATATATATATATATATATATATATATATATATATATATATATATATATATATATATATATATATATATCTCAAAGTGAAAAACATGCTTACATGCACCTCCTTTTTTCTTCTCTCACAGATGCAACAAAGAAAAGGCAATCTTTAAAAAACAGGAGTTCAGTCTTCTGCTAAACCATCTTAAAGATACAATTATTTGATAAAGTGGCAGAGACGATGCCATGATTAAAATACTGCAGCAGTCAAAAATATAATGGTGGGGGGGGGGGGCGGAGCCTAGATGGCCAACTGACAGCAGTGAATTTTGAGAGCTCCATAAATTTGTATAATAATATAGGAAAAGGTTATTATTTTCAAGTTTAAAATGTCAGAAATCTATAGATAAACTACTAAACTACACAAATATCAATTTTGGTGGAGATATACAAAAATTTTCCTGTTAAGTAACTTGGAGATATATTGAGTCACTGAATATGAACAACTCAATGAATTCTCATCCAGATGCTTCTTTGAAAAACAAACTGCAGTTGATGACATCTACCTTACAGAAACTGTCTTTGAAGATGGATGGCTTTAAAAATGACTTAGAAAACCTCAAATTAAATTCTCAAAAAGAGACTGATACTCTTAAAGAACTATTACAGCAACACCATACAAAAATAACAAATATAGAGACTTCTCTAAATGACATTGAAGGGAGACTCAAAGAGGAAAAATTTCACAAAAGAATTTCTGTTTAAACAGAATACATGGCTTCTTAACAAAGGTGTTCGAAGGACATGCGTAAATGGGCGTGCCTTCATTGAAGGTTAAACGTCGAGCTGGCACCTCAGCGTTTGTGAAAGTCTACTGCCAATCATTAGTGGACCGGAGTTCCACTGTGGCGACCCCTAACCGGGAAAAGCCAAAAGACAAACAACAACATGGCTTCTTAACAAAATAGATGACATAGAAAACAGGGAAAGGAGGAACAACATAAGGATCTTTGGTCTACCTGAAAACACTAAAGGAGAAGACATTATTTCATTCTTAACCTGGATTCCTGAATTTTAGACTTGAAAGAGGGATTTTCATTTGGGATTGAAAGGGCGCATAGAGCACTGAGGAAACCTGCTTGTAACTCAACAAATACTACACCTATATCCTTAGTTATAAAATTTATTTCATTTCTGGACAAGGAACTAATATTAAAATTTGCTCAGAGAAAGATCACCCTTAAAATACAATCAAAGCCTGATTTGACAATGATTATTCTTCCAGAGTACTTGAACAAAGGAAAAAAGTCTGGCCAATAAAACTGTTAAAACAAAACAACATTAAAGCACAGCTGGCCTTTCCAGCCAAGATGAAAGTAGTTTTTGCCAATGAGATGAGAACATTTAATGACTTAGAAGAAGCTACTATATTCATCAAAAACAAAAACATAGTGTCTATCCTAGAAGAAATGGAATGGATGGCCCCTACTCTTAAAAGAATAAAATAAACAAATCCTTGGACTGATGCTAGAAAGAAGAAACAAACAACTGATTCCAAGATAGCTGTCCCAAAAAAATAACTCTTACAACTACATCTCTCAAAGTATCAACTGATATGGTACATCACTTGTCACCTGTTCTTATTTGAAAACAAAAAGGAAGGTTTCTTAAACAACTGAGAAACAGTAATGATTTATTCAGAATGTTCAAAGAGTCCAATAATTCTTCACAAACAAGGATAGATCAAGATGGGTTACTATTTATATTATATATAAGCCAAACAAAGCAACATATAATACAAACATAGAAGTTTCTATTCCCCTACGAATACTTATCTTGTTCATTTTTCATTGATTTTACTTATAATAATTTAAGTAATTAATTAACTAATTTAACAAGGTACCATTCATCAGAGTTCAGACTCAAATGTAACAAATCAACATCATATATAATAGCATTAACAGTAGAGTGTTTTAAAAAAAATGCTGTCATGAAGACTAATGCCTTCTTCAGTTAAAGTATGATTTAGAAATGTCACGTATATCCTGGTTAAATAATAGTAACAAGCTGTTAGTACAAATGTCATCATTATTCTGTCTAAATATAGTTAATATCAGTTATGGCAGGTATCACAGCTACAAGTGCTATTTGATCAATCCTGATATGGTGGGAGTGGATGCAGCCGTGTCTGGCAGCTAGTACAAATGTCATTATTATTCTGTCTAAACATAGTTAATATCAATTATGGCAGGTATCATAACCTCGAGTGCTATTTGATCAATCCTGATATGGTGTGCGTGGATGCAGCCGTGTCTGGCAGCTAGTACAAATGTCATTATTTTTCTGTCTAAACATAGTTAATATCAATTATGGCAGGTATCATAGCTTTGAGTGCTGTTTGATTAAGCCTGACATGGTTTGTGTGGAAGCAGCTGTGTCTGACAACTAGTACAAATGTCATTATTATTCTGAGTAAACATAGTTAATATCAATTATGGCAGGTATCATAACCTCGAGTGCTATTTGATCAATCCTGATATGGTGTGCGTAGATGCAGCCCTGTCTGGCAGCTAGTACAAATGTTATTATTATTCTGTCTAAACATAGTTAATATCAATTATGTTAGGTATAATAAGTTCGAGTGCTGTTTTATTAAGTCTGACATGGTTTGTGTGTATGCAACTGTGTCTGACAGCTAGTACAAATGTCATTATTATTCTGTCTAAACATAGTTAACATCAGTTATGCCAGGTATCAGAGCCTCGAGTGCTATTTGATCAATCCTGATATGGTGTGTGTGGATGCAGCTGTGTCTGGCAGCTAGTACAAATGTCATTATTATTCTGTCTAAACATAGTTAATATCAATTATGTCAGGTATCATATCTTCGAGTGCTGTTTGATTAAGCCTGCCATGGTGTGTGTGGATGCAGCTGTGTCTGGCAGCTGTTGTATGTTGCCATTTTCATCTCTGGGAAGCTGTGGGTTGCAGCTTGTGATCGAGGTTTACTGATGCTTGTGTATTAGGAAGAGACATTTGTTGTTTTAGCCTGGATCCAGGGAAAGGGGATGGATAAAACTGTGATTTGGGATATTTTGGCAGAGAATAGTTTGTTTATACATCTGCTGAGTGAGAGGTGGGAAGGCTGGAAGAATGTGTTATCTCTTGTTGTGGTGGCTTTTTGGGAGTTTTTTTTTATCTGCTTACTCTCTGTTCTTTTCCTGGCTGCTGCCTCGCTGAAAGGGAGGGAATTTAGGCTTGAAGTTACAGTGAAGTGAAGCTTTGCTTTGGGTGCATCACGAGCCTCTGGTATGCAGTACACAGACA
Organism: Protopterus annectens; assembly: GCF_019279795.1. Classification (NCBI taxonomy): domain Eukaryota; kingdom Metazoa; phylum Chordata; order Ceratodontiformes; family Protopteridae; genus Protopterus; species Protopterus annectens. Next base: position 83,485,850 of record NC_056746.1, on the reverse strand, counting down.
CACTAACAGAAACAGATACTCCCAGGTTGCTAATTGTAATGGAGACAGAATGATGATAATGCTTAACGACTCTGAGGAGCCTCTGAGATGATTCTCGGCAATGAAGTTTTTGGTTTTAAAAAACAAAAAATATATATAATAAAACGGCTGTTTTAAACCACAAGTACACATATTGATGGCCTCCCAACACTTAGTTTAGCTCATTAAGTTGATTCTTGATTAAAAAAAATAATAATAAGCGCAATTTTATATTTAAAATGTATTTTGATCCAAACACATTAAGGACTTACATAAGAGTGGAAGTCTGAGTTATTGTGAAAGACTAAGAGCACTTGGTCTTGTGCAGTACCCTTTGCAGTGGTCCAGGAGGTGAGCTTGCTTGGACGTGTTGGGAATATGGTGATAGCTGATTCTAGCGGTATTTGGGGTTGCCAGGAAGTGCTAGAGAGTCATGAGATTTCCTTCATGGAAATATTTGTGGGAATGGAAGGTGTGTTGAGTGGTTCACTAGCAGAGTGGCCACTGAATGGAACAGTCGGGTAAAATGGAATGGGACAAATATTGGTTTGGATATTGTAAGAATAGCCTGGAAACACACCACATGAACTAGTGAATGGTATTCTGGCAAAACTGGATGGGCATTGTTGCCAGTGCTTGAAGTACTGATATGTGTGTATGTAGGGATGGAAATATACTTATAACAAATAAGAAACTAGAAAGGTCTCATAATTTAAAGTCTATGGACTGTATAAACATGCTTGGAACGAGCTAATAGTTAGAATAAGCATTACAGCTTGTGGTCTCAAATAACTAAGCAACAGCCTAAACACACACACACACACACACACACACACACACACACACACACACACACACACACACACACACACACACACACTAGTTATGTAATGTATGATTGTAAATCTAGACCTAAAATATATAATCATCATATAAGATGAAGCAATCTGCTGAATTTAGATAGTAAAGACATGATTTAATAGCATGGGTTTGTGTATAACACTACTGTCTTAACTTGTCATAAATGACATACACTACATTAAATATTAAGGGGAAGCATGATGATTTTCTTATATACGTAAATATGCATAACAAGTCATGTAATTCCTTTAACTAGAATTGTAGTTTTTGTAACCCATCTTGACCATAAATAATACTTGGGTGGTTACCAAGGTAACTAATGTTTTATACATGACATCAAATTGGCAAAGTTGTTCAAGAGAAACAATAGAAGCCTGAATTTGAAATATCACAGAATGTAATAATAATATTCTGAACAAATAGTATTAAATTGACAATAGACTAATAACATGGGCTTGTGTATAATAACTGTTTTAACTTGCCATAAATGACATACACTATATTGAACATCAAGGGGAAACATGATGATTTTCTCATATAAGTAAATGTGCAAGTCATATAATTGCTTTAACTTGAATTGTGGTTTTGTAACCCATCCTGACCATACATAATACTTAAGGTGTTACCAAGGTAACTAATGTTTTATATATGACATCAAACTGACAAAGTTGTTCAAGGGAAACAATAGAAGCCGGAACTAGGACTGTCACATAATGTAACAATCACATTCTGAACAAATAGTATTAAATTGACAATAATCACTCAGTTTAACCTTTGCTGATTATACAAAATAGAATGTTGCCATATAAATCTAAAAACTTTCAGTATATGGCATAAAATGGCAATTTATGAATATGGAAAGGGAACTTGTAATCATTAATCACAATAAGTGAATTTGTTGTTTGTAACCTATAATTTCACTCATTTTATAATAAGAATGACAGCTATGAAAATCCTTATGTGTAGGAAATGGGGGGAAGAGGGATGCACTGATAATTAAAATACACTACCTTTCATCAATGTTCACATAAAACAAACTTGATGCTTTAAGTAAGTTAGCAGCAAACAAAGTGATTACTTAAATGCTGGCAAACAATGAAATATAGCTTCTGATATATCCAGTAAAATACATTGTATTATAAAGATTAGGTATAAATATTATTACCATCTATTTATATTAAGTAATAAGTTTGAAAGACTTCATCAATAAGGGTGAATATGTTAAATAACTGTGTGCTATAATCGTTTACTGAGGTTTTATGTAAGATACATCCTATTTTACTATGATTGAATTGCTTGTCATCTATCTGTCATGTAAATATTAATTGCTTATACAATAAGTAGACATTTATATTGTATTAGAATTCTGTATAATCTACAGTAGTACTATATCAGTTCAAAGTAATATAAATATTGCTTATTCCTATTACAAATATTCTCCATATGATAATTCAATTTATAGAGCTCAGATGTTCTGGATTATCAAGATGTTAGTGATAATCTGATGGACATAGGTTTATCCATCAAAATAGGAATGATTTTCATTCCATGGCTAGTGCAGATCTTAGTTTTGTTAACATTTACTAATTTAAATTTATTTCACAAAAACATTTTTAGTATGCCTGACCAAAACATTACTTTACTGGTAATTACTCAAAGTATAAAACTGATCATTTCCTTTAAAAACTCAAACACATACTTTACAATTATCAGAGGAAAATGTCTAATAGTCACAATAAAACAAAAACTACATAGTCTAAATAACCTAAGATGGATTTAACTTTATTATCTTTAAATACCAATGGCTTAAAGAATCCTAGCAAGAGATCAAATCTACTGAAATATTTAAAACTGAACAAAGCAGAAACTGTCTTCCTTCAAGAAACTCATTTCAAAACAAATGACAATTACAAATGGAATCCTAAGGAATATATGATATTGGCGCAATCCACTTATAAGACACAAACAAAAGGGGTAACAATTTTATGGAAAACAAATGTGATTAACCCAGAAATATTTTATATGTATGAAAATAAAGAAGTCCTTATGGCATTAGTAATAGTTAAATATAATAACAGAATTTGGACCCTAGACAATCTATACTGGTTCCCATGCATTGGAACAGGAACTGTTAAAAAACAATTGGATTTAATTTCAATAATTATAAAGGCAACTTAATATTAGGAGGAGATTTTAACTGTATATTTGATATTTCTGAAACTACAAATAAAAGACCACTGCATACATCTGCTGTATCAAAAACTTTAAACAAGTGGGTAGAATCATTTAATCTTGTAGATACTTTCAAATTTAAAGAAGATACATCTTTGTTGTTTTCCCATCAAGATCACAGATTTGGTACCCAAACTAGAATAGATAAAATATTTGCAGCCCATGACTTACAGTCTAAAACCATTAATTTCTCAATCACTCCCTGTCCCTTTTCAGACCACAAATCATTGATACTAAAACTTCAAAATGGGTACAAACCATTAATCTTTAGTATACAATATAACATAACTAAACCCGCTAAAATACCAAAGAATACAAATTCAGTTCCAATAAGGCATAAATTTTAAAATTTGTTTTATTAAAAATGTTTTTGCTGCTACCTTGGTGGACTGTTAAGTGAATTGAACCAGTGGTGATACCATTCCTTAGTGAAGCACATCACCACTGTTTGCGTATACTGCCTTTTTGGAACTGAATTTTTATTCTTTGGTATTTGGTCGCTGTTCCAGTTATTGTTTGGACATAAACCCGCTAAAACTCGTATGATTACTTATTACACTGACTCATTTAGGAAAAGTATTAATGCACATATAAATTTAAAAATCTGGTTGGATCTTTTAACACCATTTATAGTCACAAAGAACTTTCCACATAAAATATATAGAGAAATTGTTAATTCATGGGAACAGAAAGGATTTGTTTGTTGGCTCCAATGTATCAAAAAATTAAAAGTTTTAGATATGCAAGTAATAAAAACAACATACAAAATTCCACAACAGGACTGGCTAACTTTACAAAGTATTCTGTCATATTTGCAAGATTTAAGTAGAATAATTAACAATTCTTCATTTAAAGAAATACCTAAATTTACTAAATACATATATGCAATCATATATAATGACTTTGACATGGGAAACAGTATTCCAAAATTTTACAAAACATTGATAAACTGTAAAACAACACCCAAAACCTCATATTGGAAATATATTACGAAACAACACTCAATGCAGTTAGCTGAATATATTAAAACAAATATCTTATTATCGATAAAATATACATCCTTTACACAATACTGGAAAGTTTTTAATTGGAAATGCTTGCACAGAGCATTCTTAACCCAGACATAATCAATAAAATTAGTTTTTCCATAAAAGGAATATGTTGGAGATGTGAGCAAGTACACAATGCAGATTGGAACCACATTTTCTTTGATTATATTAAAAGTAAGCCATTTTGGAATGGTATTAATAACTTTCTACAAGCTTTATTTAATGAATCATGTTATTTAACTAAAACTCTTGTATTATTAAATGTAAATGAAGGTCCTCATTTGAATAGGTCAAACATGCATCTAGTATGGACTACACTTGCAATTTCAAGAAAGTGTATAACAAGAAGATGGAATACAAACAATACCAACTTTGGAAGACTTCTACAGCCTGTGAAGACTGGTAGAGAAGGGTTAAAGGCTGCCAGCCTGGTCAAATAGAATTTGATACATAATTCTGTCATTTGTAAATATAAATGTAAAATACAGGCTTGTGTCTTAAATGTAAAGAAATGCTGTTTGATTACCATCTCCTGTAAGGAAAACTAAGTCAAGCATTTCTTTGTGGTCCTTTGAAATTAAAATTATGTTATGTCCATTCATTTGAAGATATAATTTGGAGTCAATGAGTCTGGAGTAAGTATCCTGCCTATTGTTTTCAGGTTAAAGTTAATGACCAGAATTTACATGTGGAATGTCCTTTATTGCTCTAAGTGTAAAAGAATGTAAATACAGTTAATGTGTAGCCTGGAAACTCCAGGAAGGGTGTAAAAAATGATGTAATGTTTTAGCAGAACTGTAGTTTCAATTTAAACAGTGCGAACCAGAGATTATTAAGCATTTTTGTCTTGATATTCAACTCAGCACTGCCTTGCTCTATGTAAGTAAGTTAAATTAGAAGTATGTTTTCTTGTAGAAATAGCTAGGAGTATAAAGATTAGACTAAGTGTTTTTCTGTTATGTCAGAACTGTACTACAAAATTATTTTAAGTTTCTGTGTGATCTCTGAACTCTTGAATAGCGCTGTGGTGTAGTAGTATTGTCTTGTGTTTTAATTATTTATTATTAAATATTTTAAAAACCTTTTACCTGTGGCTGGTTTGTGTAGAGATAAGTTAAGCTGTAGAGTACATTGCATATTTATAGATTTTATTGTACAAGGCCACTCTAATAAGCCTTGACTGATTAGTCACACTTACCAATTGGATAATAATATTGCACCATAATAATTGGACACCCTTTTAAGGGCCTTTGGGTAGCTGATAATTATTAGCTGGTGGTGGCAGTAATTACTACCATATAGTCTGGGTAAAGGGACACAGCTGGAGAATCTGTGTCAGCCTTTCCCAGGAGTGTCTGCAAAGTTGTATAAATACTTATCTCAAAATGTGTGTGTGTGTGTGTGTGTGTGTGTCAGCTACTTGGGCAGGGACACGAAGCTCTGGTTGGACAAAGAGGGTACTGGAGGTTAGCTTTCCAGCTAGGCTGAGATCTGGACCCTATAGCTGTGCCAGTGGGGAGTCTTATTGGGGACCTGAGGAGCAAGGGAGCAACCAGCCCCAGACTGACTGTGATCTCTGTGTGCACGTAAGGGAAATTACACTTTACTCTGTGTATTTGTTATCCTTTCCTCTCATATGAGACACCCTCTCTGGTGTTAGTGGTGAGGATTGAGGCTCCTTGATTGCTGAGCCAGGGCACAGCCATCACACAGCCTACTGAAGACCACAGAATTATTGGAAATTAAAATTAAAGAACTAAGAATTTATCCAAAGCCATTTATCAACAACCCTTGGGGATAAGTCTTATCGTTGATTGACACTATAGAATAATTGATCAGACACTCTGATAATGGATTGGACATACTTATTAAGTAACTATATACATTAAGATCTGTTATTGGGTCAGGCTAATGTAAATAGTGTACATAGTTATTTAGGAAGTTATGTATACATACTATGGAACTTATTCAAATGTATGTGAAAAATAAAAAAAAAATGTTGAAAAAAAAAAAAAAAAAAAAAAATATATATATATATATATATATATATATATATATATAGATATATAGATATATATATATATATATATAAAATGGTGACCTAAAAGGTTTGTTGAAAGGTTCAATAGCTTATCAGTTTATCAGTGTGATAAAAAACAAAGTTGTTTGTTCATTTGGGTAGCTTAAATCTGAATGTTTTAATGATGGTATGGTTGGCTCCTTGGTTTTGTTTCTCACTTTATCACAGTGCTGCCTAAACTGGTGTTTTGTTGCTGATTTTATTATCATGGCAGTTTAACACTGTTTTTCAGTTCATTGCCCCTTTCATTCTGTTTTTTTTTTTTTTTTTTGAGTTTTGCTTGTATCGTTTAGGTGTTGTTGCTGTTTAAATTTGACAATTCCACCTGGTGGTTGTAGTTTTTATTTGGGTTGCACATCATTTTTCAGATTTATGTCAACTTGCCAAAGGTAGTTTCAGCAAACATAAACAATCTGAAAACCAATTGTCAAAACTAAATTTAGCAAACAACAGAAGAAAACTTTTTTTGCAGGGGAGCAAGACTCCTTGTACCCCTTACATGGGAGGATATCCTTCACATTCCCTGTACTTATATATACCAACGCCAAGGTTGCATAACAGTGGATAAAGAGACAAATTACACTGTTGGCGAAAGCAGTTTTGGAGATCGGTGTTCAAACCTTTTATGTTTGCCAAAACTAGCTTTGACAGTCTTTGGTTGGTTTTACTATTATAAGTACCTTACAGTTGTTTGAATGGAGTATTTATTAATATAGCTTCACCTGGCTTGTAAAAGCTGATCTATGAGGGATACTCACTCACAGTATAACACCATGTAACAAGTGGGTTATTCTGTTCTTTCTAGATTTCTAATAACAGGCATTACAACACAGACACAGAAGAATCATTCTTGATACACCTGTATGATGTAATATCATGGCTGCAGCTGATGAAAAAGAAGGACTACATGAGGACATCCAGCATGAAGGTTAACTTTATGTAGAAATGCTAGTTTAAGAGGGACCATTATAAATATATACATTACATCATATCTGTAGCTAATATAATAGGCACTCCAATAAGCACAAATTTCTAAAATCAATTTTTCAAAACTGAAAATGCCTAAATCATACTATCATAGATGGCACAGTGTTAAAACTGAAAGATCGTGGGAAGTGGCACATAAAATTGCTACTTTACTGAGATATATATTACCACAAAAATATGTTTATTTACATATGGCAAGCAAGGCCCTTGTTCTCCCACATCCCCTGTCTTTATTAGTACAATGATCAGTTTTGGATGAACACTTACTGGGTTGGTCTGTAAGGCTGTACAGTTTTGGAGTGAGAATAAGGAAGATGTGGAAGATTGGAGGTTCAGCTTCTAACTTTATGGTGAAGGAGGCCTACCCACTGGAGACACCCTATTTTATAGACTGCATTCTTCAGAATGATGTTCTCATGCTCATATTCAGGATATTTTGGTTTGAGTATTTACAGTTTATGGCATTGATGAAGTGTGTTGAGTGACTGGGAGTTCAGTAGTGCTCCCTGAATTCAGTATCCTTTTCTAGAACAAATAGAAATTATACCTTACCCCTGCAATGATATATTCCATTTATCCAACTTGTTTCCATTCAGTTTCTGCACTTTATTAGTTTGTTTAATTTTGTAAGTGCAATATACACACCTTATTTCTTTCTTTCTCCTTCACAAAAAAAGGAAAAAAATAAAAATAAAATGCCATTGTAAATTAGACACCCGCAGATTTGTGGCTAATTGGAATCTGAAAAACTCTTACAAAAAATTGCTGTTGTCTGCTTTTCTTCTAAAGATTATTTACAGTTTGTTTAAAATATGGGAACTTGAATTTTATGCACTTTCAGAAATAATGCAACACATGTAGATTGTGACATGGTGGCTGAATCTTTACAGCAAGAAGGAATATTATCTGCTACAGACAAGTTACTGAAGGGAAATACAGATCTTTCCCAAGGTTAGAAGGAAGCAGGTCTCCTGGGTATGTAACTGGAAGCTGCCTCCGTTGAGATGCTTATTAAAAGTATTAATAGTGGAGTGAGTTACATTTCAGACTCCTGTAGTGTGAACTAGATACGGCTCATCCAGGATAGTACAACAGCAAAGGTTAAAGGAAGTAGTCTGGCAGTAGGAAGGAAGGGAAGCTTTTTGGTTGCTCATTCCTGGAGAGACTGGAAAATAATTCTGGCATGAAGAAAGAAACCTGTTATCATTAACCTAGGAAGACAGGAAGGAACCGTTTTGACAATGTGCTTGTTTACCTGGACAGTAATTATGGCTTTATCCCTCTGTGGCATAACACTAGCACCTTACCAAAGCATTCGATTTTATTCACTTCCTCCTACCTGGACTTGGTACCAACACTGTCAATTGGTTTCAAGATTTATTAGCAAATAGCTATTTCAGAGTAATACTTGGCTCATCCATATCACCTACAGTACCCCTTACCAAAGAAGTGCCTCAGAGCTTCATAGTCAACCCACTACTGTTTTCAGTCTTTATTAACAAACTGCCATCTGACCTCCCTACATGGATGGGATGGTTATTCTTCAATCCAATCCCTCACATTCAACTATTCAAACCGATCTTCGGTCTGACCTTCACTCCATTAATTCTTGGATAAACAAAGCTAAGCTACTATATAAAAATCCCTGCTGCAGAGGAAATGGAGAAAGTCCAAAGAAACAAAAATCCAGAGAAACAGTAAATCAATAGATATAGTTAGTTTATTTGTAAGCGCTTTCGCAATTAAAAAATTGCTTCATCAGACAACCATCACTAGACAAAAACTGTTTAAATAGTAACATATACACATTTCAGCCAATTACATTTCTAAAGAAGCCCTCCAAAACTAACCAATTAATCCTTAAAGGAAAAATACATTAAAGAAACAAAAAGCATTAAAAACACACATTTAGAAACATTCAGATTACTTTTAATTTATAAAATATAAATGTTATAAAAAGTTTTTCTAAAAATTTTCATAAAAAAATCTTTATAAATTATAATCTATCCCATCTGCCCCACATAGACTCATACTCTTTTTCCTTTGTGGTCTTCTGGATTTAAGGACAGTTTAAGTGGGAGACTATCATTAAGTCCATACCCCCTATGGGCACCCAATCTAAGAATCCACTGCAACTCTATCGTTTCAACCATGTTTGTCTTGTCCCCATCCTACCATTGTCCCTTAATACATACAGGACTTGAAATAAAAATCTATGATCCTCACCCATCAACATCGTGTGTTTAGCTAATGCACTATAATCATATTTCTTAGTAGTACAATACATGTGGTCCCTAATCTGTTCACGTAAATGTCTATTTGTTTTTCTAATGTAGAACTTAAAACATACTACACAGTGCAACATAAACCACATGTTTAGTCTGACAGTTAGCTGCTACTCTCAATTGCCAGAGATATCCTGTTTCAGGATGTCTAAAGAACAGTGATTCATCCAAAAATTGACACTGTGCACAATGTCCACATTTATGCGTGCCCTTAAACATATCAATCACTTGTGTATATAATCTGGGATAACATAAAGACTGTTGTAAATTCTTTTTATTTTTATACATAAAACAGGGTTGTGCCCCCACTACTGCAGATGTTTGTTCATCAGTGGCCAAAATATGCCAATTGTTCCTGACCATATTCTTCACTCTGCTCACATCGTCTGTATTAGACAAAATTACCGATACTTGTGCCTGTACAGGTCTATTAACTAGTTTGTTTTTTTCCCTATAACCAAAGTATGGTTTAGCCCTACCTACCCTTTCATGTAATACTCGTGTATGGGCCAAAGCAATTTCTGTTTCACTGTATCCTCTAGTTCTAAACTCTCGCGACAATCTCTCAAGACTCTGTACAAAATAATTTTCCTCACATGATAATCGGGATATACGCATGGCTTGTCCACTAACTATTTGTTTAAATATATGCTTTGGGATGCATGCTATCCCTATGCAGAAATGCAGGACAATAGCATTCCTTCCTATGCAACTTGGTTGACAGTGTATCTCCTTTCTTGTAAACCGTGACATCTAAAAAAATCAATAGTCTCTACAGACTTATTCATGGTAAACTTAAGAAAGGTACTGGTCTCATTCAAGTATCCCAAGAAGTCAGCCAGATCTTGTTCATCTCCTGCCCACAAAAAGAAAAGGTCATCAATAAACCTTCGACAAAACCTGATCTGGGAAGTATTTAATATAGGACATGTTGGTACTCCCATTCTGCCATAACCAAATTTGCATATGAATTGGCACAACTAGTACCCATTGCTATGCCTACCTCCAGTAATAAACATCCTTAAACATAAACACATTATTATCTAACACAATTTCCAACAGCATACATAGAACATCAATATGCTGTTCAGAGAATTTACCATGTCGAGTTAGAAAACACTTAACCATGCAAATCCCTTCATTATTAGGTATACACGTGAAGAGGGATATAACATCAAGAGTTACTAGGAAATCAGAAAATGGCCCCAGACCCATTATAGTGTGATACAAATCATTTAAAAAATGTTCCGTGTCCCACAGCACTGTGGGACAATCATTAAATACTATCCTCAGCTGATGATCTAAATAAATAGAAATGGGTTCAGTAAGCCACCCTGCCCCTGCTGCTATAGGTCTAAATGGGAGTAGGAGCTGATTTTTATGAATCTTAGGTAAACCATATAACCGTGGTACCTTAGGTTCATGCACAGTAAAAAAGCCAAACAATTCTTGGCCAAAAAGGCCCATACACATACTTTCATTCAGCATATTGTCAATCTGCTGTTTCATCTTTTCAATTTCACAAACATTAATTTTCTTATAAGTAGAATGGTCAGACAACATCATACAAATAGTATTACAATAATAATCTGTGTCCAGAATCACTATAGGTCTTCCTTTATCCACTGGACGAATAACAATGCCCTTATTCTCATGCAACCCATAAAGTGCTTGTTGCTCCAACAATGTTAAATTATGTCTATGTCCAGAATACTGTTGGCTCAATATACCATCATACAAATCTTTTTCACATGCTTTTAAAAATAGGTCTACATTTGTTGGTAGATTGGGAACAAAAGTACTATTTCTCTTGTAAGATTTTTTGTACCGTTTGATCATTAAATAAAAGTCTTAATGCAATATTACGTGCAAAAATACGTAATTCAATCAATAACTCACTAATGTCTGTTTTAGCTGCAGGAATAAACTTAAACCCTTTCTGTAAAAGTGACTTTTCAGCATCTGCAAGGACATACCTGGAAATGTTCCATACTATTTCTCTGAATTCATTGTCCACATTTTCTTCAAAGTTCTCGTTTGTGTGGGTACTGGCGAATCCTTGCATTTTTGTCCCCCTTGTGGTAACTCCTGCTCTAATGACTTCCTCCGATTGGGCCGAAAGGGTAAGGGAAGACCTGGAAAAACCTCTTCATTCTGAGTGGAAATCAATTTTCTACGGACTACTGGCACAGCATTCTCCGAAGTAGCAGGAGGTACAGCATTATTCACGGATGGTACATCAATCATCGGTGTTGAGTATACAGAAGTACCGAGTTCAGGTGAAGTTACATGGGTAGCAGCCTCAGTGTTACCAGGCCCACCATCTACTATATTAGGGTCTATATTAGATCAGCGAATGCTTAAACAAGTGAACGCTGATTGATCGACCTTATTTTAGCGAAAGTGAAAAATATCGAAGCAGCAGTAACCCAAATTTTTTCCTAGGGAAAGAATTTGATTGTCTGTTTGTGTTGCTTTGGTATTTTCAGTGCTGTGGTGGAAAGTTACAGGTCGGATTCAGGTAAGTGTGCGATTCTGTGGATGTGAGTGTTAGGGTGGTTTAGGTGAGTTAGGGTTAGGGCTCAGGTTAGGTATGTGTGCGATTGTGTGGACATGAGGGTTAGGGCAGATTTAGGTGAGTTAGGGTTAGGGAGCGGGTGAGGTGAGTGTGCGATAGTGACAGACCTTAGGGTTAGGGGTTGGGTTAAGGTAAGTGGATAGTTAGTGGTGTGTGCATAGTTTAGTGTAGGGTTAGGTGTCAGATTTTAGGTGTATGTGTGTGGATTTCTGTTTGTTTGGTGTGCTTGTGTTGTGTGTATGTATTTTGGATCAGTGATTTTTTTCCCTAGGAAAAAAATCGCTGAACTGACAGTTCAAGATTGTAAGCTTTCGCTTACATAAGGTTGATCAATCAGCGTTCGCTTTTTTAAGCGTTCGCTGATATAATATAGACCCTTATATTAGCAGTGGCTGCTTCCTTTTGTGCTAGTTGCTGATTGAACACATGTACCGGCAGCTCACTCGAATCTACTGCCTACTGGTTAGCCCTGTCCCGATGTCTAGACCAAGTAAACACTTATTGGTTCGAGAAATCATGTACATCTCTCGCCAACTTGTGTTTCTTCTGTGCTAAGAGTCTTTGTTCATATCCTTCCACTTTAACAAGCAAATCATTAAGAAACAGCTCTGTTTTTTCTTCTCCCATGCACAAAGCTAACTCCTGATGTTGTGTATGTACTATGTCACATAATTCAGATTCATGGGGGTGAAAAAAATCTATAAGAAGTCTTAGGTACGCCTTGCTAGTCTCTAAATTTATTTTCTGCCATTGTACCAAGAGAGTCGGATAAGTATTCCCATATGTGGGCATATTAATCACCCTTAATCCTCTAGGGATAACATTCAGTTCAATATATGCTTCCAAATGGAACCATTGACATTGTAATCTCTTGGACTTAAACAAATTGTTTTCAACATCATGTTTCAGACTGCGTACCTTAAACTCATGTTCCTTAGGAAAGTCTGGTACCTGCTGATATGTTAGCGGTTCCTCCAGCAGTAATGGGTTGGATAAATCTTGCATAAAGTTGGATAACCGACTGTTACCAACAAACTCAAGGCCATGGTGCTTATCCCCTCCAATAGCACTCACATTTCCTTCTGCCATAACGCTGCACTCACGATAAATGAAACAAACCCCAGCAGCAAATCAAACAAAGTTAAAATATAAAAATCCCTGATGCAGAGGAAATGGGGAAAGTCCAAAGAAACAAAAATCCAGATAAACAATAAATCAATAGATATAGTTAATTTGTAAGCGCTTTTGCATTTAAAAAATTGCTTCATCAGACAACCATCACTAGACAAAAACTGTTTAAATAGTAACATATACACATTTCATCTAATCACATTTTTAAAAAAGCCCTCCAAAACTAACCAATTAACCCTTAAAGGAAAAATACATTAAAGAAACAAAAAGCATTAACAATGCATAAATTTATAAACATTCAGATTACTTTTAATTTATAAAATATAAATGTTATAAAAAGTTTTTATAAACATTTTCATAAAAAATCTTTATAAAATTATAATCTATCCCATCTGCCCCACATAGTCTCATACTCTTTTTCCTTTGTGGTCTTCTGGATTTAAGGACAGGTTTAAGTGGGACACTATCATTAAGTCCGTACCCCCTATGGGCACCCAATCTAAGAATCCACTGCAACTCTATCATTTCAACCATGTTTGTCTTGTCCCCATCCTACCATTGTCCCTTAATACATACAGGACTTAAAATAAAAATCTATGATCCACACCCATCAACTTCGTGTGTTTAGCTAATGCACTACAATCATGTTTCTTAGTAGTACAATACATGTGGTCCCTAATCCGTTCACGTAAATGTATATTTGTTTTTCCAAAGTAAAACTTAAAACATACTGCACAGTGCAACATAAACCACATGTTTAGTCTGACAGTCAGCTGCTACTCTCAGTTGCCAAAGATATCCTGTTTCAGGATGTCTAAAGAATAGTGATAAATCTAAAAACTGACACTGTGCACAATGTCCACATTTATGCGTGCCCTTAGGCATATCAATAACTTGTGTATATAATCTGGGATAACATAAAGACTGTTGTAAATTCTTTTTATTTTTATACATAAAACAGGGTTGTGCCCCCACTACTGCAAATGTTCGTTTATCAATGACCAAAATATGCCAATTGTCCCTGACCAAAATATGCCAATTGTTCCTGACCATATGCTCCACTCTATTCACATCGCCTGTATAAGATAACATTACTGATACTTGTGCCTGTACAGGTCTACTAACTAGTTGGTTTTGTTCCCTATTATCAAAGCATGGTTTAGCCCTACCTACCCTTTCATGTAATACTCGTGTATGGGCCAAAGCAATTTCTGTTTCACTGTATCCTCTAGTTCTAAACTCTAGGGACAATCTCTCAAGACTCTGTACAAAATCGTCTTCCTCAAACCATGCTGGTGGAACGCTAACACTAATAAGATGCATAATAAAAAGAAGAAGGCCACTGCAAAAGTTAGAAACTGCAATGCCCAGCAGGATGAAAGTTCTCTCATCCATGTAGTCAAGCAAGTAAGAGGGGAAAAAAGTCTACCAAAGTCAAATTTGAGGTAATAGCCTCCCAGGCCAAGGACAATCACAAAGCTGTCTTTATCTGTGGCTGCAACCTTAAAGGTAGTACACAGCAATGTTCAGAGCTGATTGTAGATAGATCCACCTACAGTGGGTCGGAAGATATAGCAAATCTACTGGCCGACAAATTCAGCCCCAGTTTTAACCCCCCTTTCTTCCCCCCGTATATCGCTCAGGAAATAGCATAGAACAAAACCACCCCAAATATCATTAGGGAGTCAATCCTCAATGTGCTTTTCAAGGCCAACAATACCACATCAATGGACTCTAGCAATATTCCAAGATGCCACCTAAACAGCAGGAAACATGATCTGTCAGGAGCACTAGAGTTACTATTTAACTAGAGCCTCCAAACAGGCTTTGTGCCACATGAATGCAGAACTGCAACAGTCCTCTCTTTACACCAATGTGGACAACTACTGACACAGGTAGCTACAGACCCATAAGACTGACTAGTCTCATATGCAAAACCATATAAAGAATTATCATGGAAATGATAAACAATGACATAGGAAATCTTCAGATACTGGATCAAACCCAATTTGGTTTCGCAAAGGCAGATCATGCCTACTAAACCTGATGGACTTCATCAAGAAGTCATCAAAGGTATGGATGAGGGCAAAACAATGTGTACTACCTACCTTGCAATAGCCAAGGCAATATTCCACTCAGGCATTGTAGGCAAACTCATGGAATTAGGTGTACACCCTTATGCCACCCATTGGATAACTGGGTGGCTCTCAGATAAGAACCAGGAAGTTAGAATGGGAAGTCTACTAGCACGAAGAGGACTATCATTAGTGGAGTCACCCAGGGCTCTGGGCCAAGTCCACTCCAATGAAGCATCACTAGGGAGGGGTGAGAGAGGCAATTGCCCCAGGTTCAAATTGTTGAGTGAGCACAATCAGCCATTGATCATCCCTGTCACTCTTTAGTGCAATACTGGCTTTTAAAAGCTGGTATTGAATTTGGGGTCAAACCTGAGTGCTGCAGCACTCCATGTGTGGTCTAAACTGTAGCAATTGTTGGCTAAGTTTGTAGTAAGCAGTTTGCTACAGTTTAAAGGAAGGATTATTATTTTTTTATCTAAAACACGAGTGTTATAGCACTCCATGTAGGCAAATTATAAACTATAGCAACTGTTTGCTACTTTTGTAGCAAGCAGTTTGCTATAGATTAAATGAAGACTTTGTTTCCCTAATGCGTAAGCGCCCTAATGCTCCATGCAGGCAGGGTATAAACTGTAGCATCTGTTTGCTATATTTCTATCAAGCAGTTTGTTACAGTTTAAAAGAAGATTTATTTAATAAACTGTGGTTGGTGAAGGAGGGCTGGGGCAGTGCACAGAAACAGGAACTGAATGGCTGGGGCAGGAGGGAGGGGGGGTGCATGTCTTGCATCTGGCCAAAAAAAAAAAAAAAAAAGCACTTTGCTGTATTAAGCTGGTTTAATACAGTGAAGTGCTTTTTTCTTTTTTGCTCTTCACTTGAAGAGTTGAGGAAGTGGAGCGTTGGTTTGTGATACTGACACAGGGCACAGATCAAGCTAGATACTCCTCTGCAGCTTCTTTTTGGCATCTGCTTCTCTGAAGTCAAGGACAATGTTAAGGGCCTCTGGTTGATCAAGTTTGTAGATGATTGCAAAGTAGGTGCAGTCATAGAATACCCGCAAGTCATTAATATCCTCCAAGAAGGTCTGACTCAGACAAATGAATGGCCCCAGAGCCACTTTCTAAAACCCAATGACGAAAAATGCATAACAGTATCATTTCGGAAGTTGGCTACCCCAGGAAAGTACCACATTGATAACACATCTCTAAGAGTAGACCCAGTAGTCAGGAATTTGGAGATGCATGTAGGGTTTCAGCCATCATGTGGCTACAATATTAAGGAAATCATTCTATGCTGCACAGCTTATAAGCAAGGGTATGACATTCAAGTTCATTGTTTCACTGTACTGGGCCCTCATCAGACTAATCATCGAGTACAACCCCCTTCCCATTTGGTATGTATCTGACCAGGCACATACAACAATTGGAATGCCCACAAGGTTTCTCATCAAAAGGATACAGGGCATAAACAACATGTCCTACTCAGATTAACTCAAAGTCCTAACCATGTTCTCTGTTTCCTACATACTGATGATGGGTGAGCGATGCCTGGCATACAAGACATCCTTGTATCTCACTCTGATGGACCAAATGAATATCTGTGAAAATTAGCATCAGGATTACTGATTCTAGGAATATAAAGCTTGCTTGTAACATAAATTGGACATTTTGGTTCACAAATAAGTACTAGGTTAGCTGTGTTTGTTGGCCATTTTAAATCTAGCTAATTTTCTCTTCAAAGGTCCGAATCAAACTCTGCATCTTGTTTCTCTGAGGTAAACACCTTAACCATTATATCAACCCTTCACAGGTATATGTCTCAGAGACTACCCCTTCTCTGGAACAGACTTCCCATCCATGTGAAGCAGAGTTCTTACCTAACCCAATTCAGATGTAACTTGAACACTGTATGGGGAATCAGACATTTGCCCCTGGTATGGTACCTATGTCTGTAATGGACAAAGGCATATAGTAAATGCTGGCCCACCCAAGCCCTAGTGTGTGTGTGTGTATATATATATATATATATATAATCTTAAGATCTCTAAACCTATCAGATACATTTGGGATGCAAGGTTAGGCTTAAAGAGGTGCCAGCTGTGATTAGACTAGTATACACCTATGAACTTAAAACTCTCAACTTTGCAAATCTCAATGGTACTCCAATAGATGCAACCAAATCCTTTAAACACATAGGTTCGTTGCTGGGCCAGTCACTTAACTACTATAAACATATTGCAAACACCAGGAAAAGGATCAATTCTCTTTTATGCTGGCCCTGGAAAATATCTACCTTTCTCTTCAGACCAAGCGGCCTCATTGTTCAGCTGAATACACTTTCCTTATCACGTCTATAGTCACTAAAAAAACTCCCCCACTATACAGTCAATTTAAAACAAAGTCTGCAGATTTATTCCCCAACTCTCCACATCTAGAACATACTGCACTCCCCCACTCCAAATCCTGATGGCTCCTTGTCTGCTACAGAGATGAGCTACTACTAGGGTCTCCTCTTTTCAAACTGATTCATCCAGGTGCCTTCCTATCTCATCATCTTCATCAACAATTCTTTTCCCCATTTTTCTGTCTGGGGTTGGGGTGTCATATCAGCTGTCATCATCTCTCTTGATTCAGTGCCACTCTCCTACCTTCTTTCCCAGTCATGCCCAATTGCCACAGGCCTTTTCTCACAAATCCATCCATCTGGATACCGTTGTCTCCTTTTTCCTTTTTCCTGCCTGTCCCAAATCTTCAGCTGATTGTCTTCTGCTTTGCTGGACATGTCCAAACCAAGCAGTGCTCTGTTCTCGTTGACCTTCTCTGCAATTGGAGCTACTTTGGCTTCTGGTCTGATGGCCTCATTTCTTCATCTGTCCCACAGTGTACATCCTACCACCCTTCTCAGGCATTTCATCTCTATAACCTCTAACTTCCTCAACTGCTCTGCCTTTACTGCCCAGGTTTCTGTACCATACTGCAGTATTGGTCACACCACTGTTTTGAACATCTTACTTTTCAACTTCTTTGGCATTCTTCTGTCAAACACTATCCCTGACCCTCTGTGCTAGATGGCAGCAGACACTCTGATTCTAGCTTTGACTTCATCATTCAGACTTTCCTTCTCCTCAGGCACCCTTCCCAGATACCTGAAGCTGCTTATTTCTTCCATTTACTGTCACTGCAGCTGCCTTACCTGCACTCATTGTCATTCTGTGTGCCTTCAGTTTTGCATTTCATTCCCCTATCATTTGCTGAAGGTCTTATTCGGAGTTTGTCTATTAATAAGTTCATAAGTGCTTACTAGGTTAATGACCACTAGGGCTTTTTTATGCATAGCCATGCATCTCAAAGCTCTGACAAGTTCTGGTACCCTTGATAAGTATAAGCAGAGGCTTGGGAGATTAAACATTTATAAGCAGGGGCCTCAGAGATAAACCATTTATAGGCTGCATGTGCCCAATAGAGACATACGTACCAAACCAGGGATACATTTCCTGTCCCCATCCAATTATCCAAGTTACACTTGAACTGGGTTAGTATGAAACTCTGCTTCACATGGATGGGGAGCCAGCTCTAGAGAATGGAGTAGTGTCTTGGATACATACCAGCATCTCCAACATGTCCTATTTATATCACAATTAAGGTTTAAGTTTTTAGAATGTAATTATGGTGCTGTTTGTTTTGCAGATATGCAAGAGCTCTGTTAGAGTATGGTCTGACAAGGCCTTGTATGTCAGACATAGATCTCCCTCAACAGCCTGTACGAGACAGAATACAGCGATAGGGCTTTGAGAAGGTCTGTACAGAGCATGTTACTTATGCCCTGTATTCTTTTATTGAGCATCTTCAGTGGACATTCCAATTGCTGGATGTGGCTGGTTAGGTACGTTTAGAAGGGGGCATTATACTCAATGAAAGGTCTGATGAATGCTGAATATAGTGGAACAATGGCCTCCTTGGACCTACATGGCATACCTTTGTTTATAAGTTGTACAACCTACAATTATTTCATCACTGCTGTAGACACATGAAGGTCAAGGACTTGATTACTCTCTATGTGTATCCCCAAATCCCAGACTACTAGGTTAACTTTTAGGGTCATGTCATCAATATGATAGTTACCAGGGGTGGCTGACTTCCCGAAGGATACTATTATGCATTTTTTGGCATTTAGTTTTAGTCCATGGCTCTGATATAAGTTATTTGTCTGAGTCAGCACAGAACATTCGAGTCAGTGGGGGATTCAATGACTGCACTTAGTTTGTAATTGTCTGCAAATTTGTCAACCAGAAGCCACTGACATTTGCCTTGACTTCAGAGAAGTAAATGCCAAAAAGGAGTGGTCCCAGGACTGATCTCTGAGGGACTCCACTTGTGAGTGGCCTCTTTGTAGAGGTGGACTCCCCAGTTTTAATTTCTGGGTCCTGTCTGTGAGCTAGCTGGCTGTCCACTAGGTGACATAAGGGTTTATACCTAACCTCCTGAGTTTGTTAACAATGCCCAGGTGTGGTATTGTGTCAAATGCCTTGGCCAGGTCAAGTTAGGCAGTGTGAACTATTTTGTCGTCATCCATTGCTTTGGTGACCTTCTCAAAGAAATCCATCAGGCTGAGTAGGTGTGCAGAATTGTCTGCATACAGCTGCTTTGTTGATCTGTCCCCACTGACCTGTTTGCTAAAGTAGTCCCTCACCAGTATGAGCAGCAGTGGACTCTGATCTGACCTGTGATATGCACCCACTCAAAGTGGGAACCCACCTTTGGGTCTGAACAATGTTTGCATTTTATGTCATTGGGTTCTTGTACATAGCCTTCTCTAATTCTAGCAATGTTTCTGGGACTTCAGACCATTGGACTGCCCAAATCATTTTTTGTGACCTTGTCATATGCTTTCTCCAAGTCTAGGAATGCATAGATAGATTATTTCCTCATCTCTGATTTTTTCATCAACTATCTGTCACAATGCAAACATTTAGTGGGTTGTGCTGCATCCTGATTTGAATCTGAACTGCTCATTTCCCATCCTGCTTTCAATAGAAACTAGAGACTCTGCATATTCATTTGTCAGTCACCCTCTCCAGAACTTTCCTGCAGTGTGACAGGAGTTTATTAACTCTGTATACTGCACACAGTTGTGAATATCCTTTTGTTCGTGTACATGGTATTAGAATGATTATTCTTTAGTCATCTGAGATGCAATTCTCTCCATACTGCTATGAGTACCTTCTGGAACCATTTCTTCTCTAACTCACCCAAAAAGTTGATCATATCTTTTGTGACCTCATCTTATCCTGCTGCTTTCCCTGACTTCATTTTCCTAACTGCTGTTCTTCCTTCTTCCTGGGTGGCTCCTCTTCTTCTCTCATCATAGGCTGTACCTGGGGCGGTGCAGCTCCTCCCCTTCTCTCTTGTAGGTGTGTCTGGGGAAGTGCAGCTTCTGTGTGGTTTTCTTCATTCAGAAGGTGCTGGAAGTACTCCTTCCATCTGCTTTGATGTCCTGTCGACTGGTGATCTGGTTGTTGTTGGTATCCATTATGAATGTTGCCTGATGACCATCTTCTTTATCTTTCTTTCTTTGTCTTGCAACCTCATAGAATATGTTTGTGCCAGCTGTTGAATCACTTTTCAGAAGCTAGCAGACTGCCTCTTATGTCCCCTATAACTTAAGTAAACTGACTCTTACATTAAGAGCTATAATACTTACCCTATAGCTTTAGGACACCTTAGGAAACCTTGTAAACTGCAACAGCCCCGCTACGTTCGCCCTCACTACGCTCGGGCTCTCTTCGCTCCCCTTCCTGCACTCAATTTCTTCCTGCCCCAGTACCTCTAAATTTAAAATACTATAGCCACTCCCCCACTTTCTAGATCCTATCTGCTTTCATCTGGGATAATTCCTCCCACCCCCATTCTTCTACCTACACTTTAATAGCACCTATTAGCTTTCATCTGGCATTCTCCCATCCCCCTTCCAGTACCTTTACCTCACCACTCTATCTTCTGGTGTTGCATCACCAGGTAAAACAATTCCTTAACTCACTAGCTGAATCAAAAATAATTGTCATCTCAATATTAGAAGCATTAATAACAAGGTACATGAATTGCATGCACTTCTGGATGTCCACTCCCCTGAGATTCTCTGTTTATCTGAAACCTGGTTAAAACCTAACACTACAGACAATGAAGTGTTACCACCTGGGTACAACATACACAGGCTGGATCGTGCTTCGAGGAAGGGGGGTGGGGTAGCTGTACTCTATAAATCTGAGTTGAATGTCCCCGTAGATGTAATACAACCACCTCAGATTAATAACTCAGAGATTCTTGCCACCAAATTGCAACTTAATAAAAATAAATGCATTAATATCATCTGTATGTACATTCCCCCAGGTAACAATATATCTACATTTGAAGATATCCTGCACTGGCTATCATGTCACTACCTCCAAGAAACCCTACTACTTGGAGACTTTAACATAGACTGGGGCACCTGTTCCTCAGAATCCCCAACCACCCATATTAACCTGCATGCATTTACACAAATCATATCCACCCCTACCAGAATAGGTATACCCAACCAAAAAGAAACCATACTTGACTGGGTACTCATAAATAGTCACCCACAACTGTACACCTCTGGTACCCTCCCTGATGGCCTAAGCGATCACCTTCTCACATATGTAATTAAGCACAAAGCAATTAATACCCAACAACCTTTACTCAGAAAGGTTAGAAACAATAAAAACTTTGACCCTGCCAAATTCCAACAAGAACTAAACTCGTGTAATTGGTCTATTCTAAAACACCTCCCCTTAGAGGAAGCAGTAGCATACTTTAACAACAAATTCCTTGAGATCCTTGATTTGCATGCACCTGTTTGTTCAAAGAGAACAAAGGCAAAAACTATGCCATGACTTTCTAAAGAGTCTAAACTCAAAATTACCCTTAGAAATAAAGCATGGGCTTTATGGCGTTCTACTAAAGACCCCCAAGATCACATTAAATACAGGCAATCCAGGAATGAAACTAAAAAATCATTTTACAAGACAAAAAACAATACTACTGTAATTTACAGACAGTAAATCAAAATAACCCTCAGAGGTTTTGGGCAGGTTTAAATAATCTACTACATCCTGGACAGACTTCAACCCCAATCCCTGCTGTTACTATTGATAAAACCCCTGAAGATGTTTCTGACAGTTTTAACCGATTCTTTACTTAGACAATTCAAGCCCTAGCTAGCCAACTACCTCCTAGCTCCTCTGGTCCTGAAAGTACCACCCTTGAAACCTACTCGTGTTCAGCTTCCAACCATTCGCCACTTCACTTATCTGTACCTTGATCAAAAAATTAAAACCCACTACACTTTCTGCTGATCAACTCCCTGCCGAGTACCTACAAAAATCAGCTGATGCTATTGCTTACCCAGTCTCAATACTAATCAATCGAACCATAGTAGAAGCTAAAATTCCCACCATCTGGAAAATATCCTATGTAATCCCACTTCACAAAGGAGGCAGCTCTACTGAATTCTCCAATTATAGGCCAATAGCTATATTCTCTCCACTTGCAAAGATTATGGAAAAATGTATTCAGAGACAACTCATGCACCAAATCCAGAAATACCTTATGGTAGACACTCAGCATGGCTTCCATCATCACACAGCACTACTTCAGCCCTCCTAACCTTTACCAACACCATAAACCATTACCACAACAATAATTATATATCCTCAGCCCTCTACTTGGATCTTTTGAAGGCATTCGATATGGTTGATCACCAACTTTTAATCCACACCCTGCAAGCATTCTGTCTAGATACTGGAGCCCTCCAATGGTTTTAATCCTACCTGAATGGTCGACAGCAGGCTGTCCTCTGGCAGAACAAACTCTCTAACCTTCTACCTAACACCCTTGGAGTACCACAAGGCTCTATACTAGGGCCCTTGCTGTTCTCCATCTTCATTAATGACCTTTATACTGTCATCCCAAAAGCCAGCTGTATCCAATATGCTGATGACTCTACTCTGATTTGCTCAGCCACATCTCCAGTAGAGTTATGGTCAGCTACCCAGACCACCTTTAATACAATAGAAAACTGGCTTTCTGAACTTCGTCTGATCCTAAATCCCAAAAAAACTAAAATGCTGTTATTTTCACCAACACATAGGTCTACCGCTTTCACCTTTACCATAAATTCAAATGATGGCACAATAATCTCCCCTGACCCCTCAACAAAACTATTAGGTGTCATCACAGATAATAATCTAAAATTCGACCTACATGTTAACCAAACTATCAAAACCATCAATAAAAAACTAGGGTCACTTTACAGAGTAAAAGCCTTCCTAACCTCTCCAGCTAAAATTGTCATAGCTCGCTCTCACCTTCTTTCAACCCTTCTGTATGCATCCCCTCTACTCTCGAATTTGAACAAGACTGTCCTTAACAAACTCTCAATTTGCTACAAACACATTGCCAGGTTTGCCACTGGGCTGCCATTTAGGACACATCATTGCATCAATCTAAATCAGCTTGGGTGGCTTGAACTACCCAGCCTAATCCAGTATAACCAACTGATTATGGCCTTTAAAATCCTCTGTAATCCGGACAATACTCCTGCACTTAAAAATATTATCACCCCCTATAACAATCCTAGACCGCTTCGATCCTGTAACAAACTACTAATTCAGACTAGCAAAATTAATAACACAGCTGGTGACTCTCTCTTTGCAAACTCTGTAAGTAGATCCTGGAACTCTCTTCTAGCTGATATTACCTTACTTTCTACTTTAGGTCAATTTAAAACTAAACTCAAACAACATTTGGCACCTAACTGGCTATGACAATGTATCAAGCCTGGCTAACTCTCTCTAGAATGTGTAAAAATCTGTTAACCAGTTTACTGTGTAATTTAATTTAATCCTGACTTACGCTCGGGATTAACTCTAACCTGTGGAACTTGTTTAACTTGCTTACTTATGTAATCACTGTAAATAGTCTGTTTGTAATATGTAATGCTGGTATTATGTAATGCTGCATCTGCTTACCTTTGGAGCTTTTCTCCCCGGGCTTCTGCTGAAAATGGACATGCATCCAGTCGGACTATCCCGGTCAATAAATGTGAAATAAAGAATAAAAAATAAATGTCTTGTTCTTTGCTATTGCAACTGTTTTCTTAGCCTGCTCCATCTTTTCTATCTATTACTTCTTCCTGCATTCATTTTTTTTTATTGATGACTTCCTGGAGTTCTTCATTCCACCACCAGCTTTCCTTATGTACCTTATTTACACACCTGGCTAGGCCGCATATCTGTTCTGCAGTCTTTACACAAGCTGTTTTGAGATACTGCCATCCTTCTTCAACTCCACCTATTTCCTCTTCTTCCTGAGGTGCTAGAGCCCTGAGTAATTCCTTGAACTCTTGAATGCTGTCTGAATGCACTCATTTCCTTGCTGTCATAACCCTTCTGTGGGGCAGAGGTTGAGATTATGAATGCTGCCCAATCCTTTAGCTGTAGTTCAAATGCCATGAATTTGCTACTAATGACATCCCTTACCATCTTCTGCAGCTTCTCCCTCACCACAACGTCTACACCATTTCTAGCCTCTGTATGCCAAAGCAAGTGGCTTTGCTGCACTGCCCTTCCGTCTTGTCTTCTGGATACAGAGGATGTCCAGCCTCTTTATTTACTATCATGTCTGTAAGATTTGATAATGCTGTACTGCACCGTAATTAGCTGGAAACACTGTATACAATGAGAGACTGAGAAATGAAAGTCTTAATTACCCAAGCTCATGCTGAACAGGTTATCAGTCTCTCCCTTATGGATTCAGAATGAATTCTCCAAACACTGTAGTTCATTTAATAAGGTTTTATTAAATGTTCACAATATCTGACTACTGTCTTCATTAATAGTACTGATAAACAATTCAAATTGCTCCACATCATTCTGATTGTCCTGAACAACGTAAACTGACATAGTCTCTAGATGACCTGTTTTCTGTACTCCGGCTCGAGTGTTTGTCATCTTCTCTGAAGTAACAGGTTGAACGAACTTACTAACCTTAACTGCCTTGCTATCCTGAACACAGCATATTATATTGCTTTTAGTCTAGTAAATTTTCTTTATTTACTTTTTCTAACCTTGGTCTCAGGCTTTGTCTGTGCTTCATTAACTCATTACATCTGAGTCACGCCTCCAGGTACATCTGCAGTTAACTCCTACTGATACCTCCAGGTGTCAGATATTGCTTGTTTGTACTTGCATCGATAATTTTAAAACCATGCTATGCACAAGGTTTTAAAAAACTCACCTTGAAGCTTACACAATGTCAAACTCAACTGCATTAATAGTTGACCTCTTTCTAGTGCAGGTAAAGAGATATTAAATGTTGTTTTTATGATATTAATTTATATGGATATAATTTTCACATTTTTGTAAATATTTCAACAACCAGGTTAACACAGACAGAGCTCCTTAGCTTCATATGAAGCTCTCAGCTAGATGAATAAAATGCTGATGTTTGTAACTTGAATGGCTGCTGAGACATTGTAAGTTGTTTACAAAATACTACAAACATAATAGTTACCGTGTTTACTATGATTTATAAAATTCAGTTTAATACCTAGAAACTAAAGAATACTACTACTATAAAAATAGTTTGTGCTGAAAGGTTTGCTATTTATACTTCTTTCATAACCCCTCTGGTTCCAGAGATATGAACATTTGTTTGAAATGTGAGAACGCAATTTGATTCTGTCAAAAGGCGTAGGCTCTGCCCATTGAAAGTTACAGTGCAAACTTTCTGAGCTCCACTGGAGGGAATGAACATTCTGTAGCTGACCTTTTCCTTGAGAAAAGAACACTCTGTCTGTACACTTTATGTTTATCTTTGCTTGTTAATAAACTGTCTGTTTATGCTTGGCCAGCAAGGTTATTTTCCTTTCTGCTTAACTGTCTTTTATGCATAAATAAAACACAATTTATTTTACCCTTTAGCCTGTCTGATGTTTAATAACTATTTTAAAATGGAAAACCCTAGTCTAACAATATAATCTATTTCCAAATTGCATTCATCGGTGAACCTATAGTGAGGGTAGTAATCCATAGTTCATGTTTTGCAGGTTGACTGGATATATATCCAGCAGATTTATCTGAGATAACACAAGCTGGGCAATTGGTCACCATCTGACAAGTAGCTTTTTGGCCCAGGGCTGCTGGGTTTAATCGTGGGCACACACTAGCCAGCAGGGGCACATAACCCCTCCTTCTTGTGTCTGATGATAGCTCATAAAGGCTCTGACTCTCCATGATGCTAAACTGGATTAAATGGATAACTGAAGACTAGGTGGATGAAGGATTGTCTGCTCTACAGCTGTCTGACAGTGTGAGGACCCACAAGTTATGACTGTCAGCAGCACAAAAGATTGTGATATTTGAGGCTAGGATAGATGAGGCCTCTAGTAAACGTTTATTTAGCAGGACTTAAAAGGAGGCTATATTAGCCAATAACAAGACTATGATGGTATAGCGAGTTTTGGAAAAGGATCCAAGGAGTAAAAATAAGATTAGACTGCTGGCAAGAACTCTTCATGATACCAAAATATGGTACAGCATCAAAGCATGTCAGAGAGTTTAGGTGACAATGTCTCCTCAAGTGTTTTAGTGCTCTGAGACATCTGCACCATTTACTTGTTGAACCTTTGGCTTATTGCTGAAGATGTAACTCTGGGGACCTGGCTTCTCATATTGTGGGAGAAGAGCAACTTAACCTTACAATTACATCTTCCTAGATTATTAACTTAAAACATTACTATAAAGCAACTGCAGGCCCTCTTAAACCTTCCTTTGGCCACATATAGTGAAAGTTTCATTTATTACTTACTTGGCATGTTTCCAGCAATAATAACATTGGAGTAAATATGAGCTGGCATAATTACTGCTTCTGATCTTGGTGGTAAGAATGCATTTACAAGAAAGTTGAAGATTCAGCCAACCTCAATGACAAATGACATAAAGCACATAATGCTGTCAATGCTCAAATGAAAGGAAGATTTTTTTATCAGGCAAATGAAGATAGGGATTTATTGGCACATGGCTTCCTTGGTTGGTGTACATGGATACAAATTAGACTAGATCCAGACAGATTGCTGAGCGACTTGGGAGTCGCTCTCCTTATTTTCCTGTCCATGAATTTTAAGCCTTATTAACCAAATAACATACATGAATGCTTGCTTTCCTTTGAATATAACTAGGGGAAAATGTCTAAAAATACTTAAATCACATAATTTTTCAAAGAAAGACCTGGATATATTTTGTTTTGCATTACATATGCCTTTTATTTACTTAATGTTAGCTTTGAAAGTGTACAGACTGGACAGCCAGCACCTATCAGAATACTTGTTTAGGATTTTCATTCTTTTTATTGCTTTATAAATGTTTGATTGGTTAAAGTTTATCAATTAAATTCATTATGGGCAAAGATTGAATCCTTGGTACTCTCCTCTGTAGGCATTGTTAAAGTTATTGATTGAATGATTCTTGGACTCTAAATTCAACATCGAAAGATAGGTGGATTTATTAAGGAAGTGTATCACTGGTCTGAAAAATTACTTTGACAATAGGTCTATCGGGGTAAGTATTCCGCATTCAGTCTCTACAGAGGTCATAGATTCTACAAGAGTTCTACAAGGATCCTTTAGCAAATCCAATCAATTCTGCTTGATTTATTAATGAACTAGAATGAGACATCTAAAGCCATCCTCTAGTTTTGTAAGTTGATAGCCTGCTCTGTGTAAGGGCATCCCCTGACAGTGTACATAATCTTCAAGATGAACTGAAAATGTTCTATGCAGGGAAACCTTTCAGTAAAGATAACTTAAGCCAAATGCATAGTTTATTTTACTACTCATTAGCTGATGAATGTATCTGGTAACTGATTCAACTTTAGTGTAGTGAATTCAATTACCACTTAACTACAAACATATGAGACTATCGTGTACCCTCTGCAGTCCTTCAAAACTCAAGAATCACCTGCACTCAAGAATGCCCTGCATTACAAAACATATTACTACCGTACTGTCCAGCAAGGGACCTCTGTTCTAGTAACAAATTGTCAAATAATGTTGCAGGAGACTTGCTCTACTCCAATACGTTACTAAACTCTGGAATAGTATCCCCATCATCATCATCAGCCCCCTTTTTCCTACTATTGATAACTTTTAAAGTTTATTTTTAATTCCCTATAAGAAATTTTTAGAAAGTTAACAGTACTTTTAGAACTTAATTTGCTCATTTAAGCTGTTTTAATTGATGCAAAGTGATGATTGGTTTGTTCATATTGATTGTATTATTTAATAATGTGTAATTGTTACTGAGAAGTTTGTTTCTGAGGAAGTCTGCCTGACGAATAGCGAATATTAAAGTTTAACTATGTTAAAAAACAGATTTTTGTTTTTGTCCTGGTGCTTAGTCTGTGTTTTTTTGTTAGTTAGCGCCCCTTTTTCCCCATTTTCTACATGGGGTTGGGGTATCATGTTAACTGTCGCCATCTCTCTCATTTCAGTGCCACACTCCTGCCTTCTACAACACTCATGCCTGACTGTCACAGATCTTCTTTCGCACAATCCATTCACCTTTTTGCTGAATGTCCTAGTTTCCTCTTACCTTCTCCTGTCTGTCCCAAATCCTCTTCATCAGATTGTCTTTTGCTTTTCTGAACATGTCTGAACCATCGTAATCTGTTCTCTTTGATCTTTTCTGCAATTGGACCTACTTTGGCTTCTGCTCTTGTGTCCTCATTTCTTCATCTGCCCCACATTGTGCATCCTACCACCCTTCTCAGGCACTTAATTTCCATCACCTCTAGCTTCTTTATCTGCTCTACACTTACTGCCCAGGTTTCTGTACCATACGGTAGTACTGGTCGTGCCACTGTCTTGTACACCTTACTTTTCAGCTTCCTTGGCATTCTTCTGTCATAGACCACACCTGAGACTCTATGCCAGTTGGCTGCAGCCCCTCTTACAGATAAAACTCTAACAAACTCAGTAGTTTTAAACCACTGGTTAAACAACATCTTAACCAGTCCTGGTCCTGTACATGCTCATCACAGGGTTAAAACTTTTTCACTGTACAATACTATCCAAATTCTCTCCTTAAACATAATATTGTCAACCTCTTATTGAAATAACAATACAATTTTTATACATAATTGCTGCCTCTACAATCACTAAGTTGTACGTGTGCTTTGTCCCCTTCTGTAAAATCTTGGAATGTATATGTATTAATCTAACTATTGTTTGCGTATTAATGTAAATAGAAATGTAACTACTGTTTATATAGTAATATAAATAGAAATGTAACTAATATTTGTGTATAAATCTAAATAGAAATGTAATTACTCTTTGTTTGACTGGAACTAAGTGTAATGAAATATAAACAAATGGAGCTTTTCTGCCTGGTCCTCCACTGAAAATGGGTATCACCCAGTCGGACTTTGACAAACAAAGACAAATAAATAAATACCTAAATAAATAAAAAAAAAAATCTCTAAGATAATAAGTGATATCTGCTTCAAAATTAACCCAATCCAGGTACCAGAAAGGCATAAGGCAAAGAATATATTCATAGTACAAATATTTATAGTCTGTAATGTGTTATTTTATCTCTTTCTCTAATGTTCTGCCTTTATTAATGTTCTAGAAGAAATTTTGTATGTTCATTGCCCTTGCCTGTGACTTGAACATTAGTGTGATTTTTTTTTTTCAGGGAGCACAGTGGTTTGCCCTTAAAAAGCAGCAGATAAGGCTTTTGTGATGCATGCTTTCAGATCAGTTTCTTGACTACTGTTTTCAAATTAAAAATACTTTAAAGCAATGCATAACATCATAGTGTGCATGTTTAGTTTCTGCTACTCCTTTCTCTCTTTCCTTTCTCTTTCCACAAAAAAAAAAAAAAAAAAAAAAAAAAATGTATCTGCTTTTACTGTATTTGTGTTTCTTCCTACTTTATTTTGCTTTTGTGTCATCTTAAAAGTACTCAATTGTATTTATTACTGCTTGGTGTAACTCATTCTAAGCCTTTTAGTTTAAGCACTTGGGCTTCAGACCAGTTGTTTGACATTAAGACGGTTTGTGGTCTGCACTGTAGTGGCAGAACAGGTAGCTTACATCCTTCTAAGTTGGGAACTGCTGATTGAGGGCTCAGTGTCTGTTATTCTAAAAGTGTATTAATTCTGGTTTAAGCACTTGGGCTTCAGGCCAGTTATTTTACATTAAGAGGGTTCATGGTCTGTGGGAGGAGAGGCTGGACTCTGCCCTTCTGAGCTGGGAATTTCTGGTTAAAGGCTTATAGTGCCTGCATATTTGAACTGCTTCTTACTGAAATTGGTACACCTTGTTTGCTGTAGCATAGACTAGATCCAGGCCTGCTGAATCTAGCTTTGTTTGTATAACTTGAGCACTAATCCAGGCATTCTTTAAAGTATTCAATTGTATTTATTACTGCTTGGTAGTAACTTGATTAAAGTGTAGCTATCATTCTATGTCTTTTGGATTAAGCACTTGGGCTTCAGACCAGTTGTTTTACATTAGGAAGGTTTGTGGCCTGCACTGTGGTGGCAGGTCAGGTAGCTTACATCCTTCTAAGTTGGGAACTGCTGATTGAGGGCTCAGTGTCTGTTATTCTAAAAGTGTATTAGTTCTGGTTTAAGCACTTGGGTTTCAGGCCAGTTATTTTACATTAAGAAGGTTCGTGGTCTGCACTCTTGTGGGAGGAGAGGCTGGACTCTGCCCTTCTGAGCTGGGAATTTCTGGTTAAAGGCTTATAGTGCCTGCATATTTGAACTGTTTCTTACTGAAATTGGTACACCTTGTTTGCTGTAGCATAGACTAGATCCAGGCCTGCTGAATCTAGCTTTGTTTGTATGCTTGTTGTTTGTTTGCTTATTTCCCTGAAACGCTAATTCCACCTAAAATGCGGCTTTTCAGTGCTTCTGTGGATCCCTAGTGATATCTGCATTGCTTACTGTACTTATTTCCTTGTTTCACTTGAAAGAAAGTTACTGTTTGTCATTTTTGCATTTAAGTTACCTGTAACACATTGCATTTAAGTTACCTGGCACTTGCTCTCTAAGTCAGCACTAAAAAATTAAAAGCACTACACCCTCACAAACTCCCCTTGAGTACCTTGTTCCCCATTGGCCCTTTTTTCAATTATAAAGGAATTCCCAATACTATTCTAGCATGTCCAAAGGTCAGTTGTCAATCTCCTCTCCGGTCCGGCTGGTGAATCTGGGAATCTTGAGGCAATGTTACAACTGCTTCATGTACACAGACAACCCTCTCCTCCTCCCAACAAATTTCAACACATGTGAGAGATGCAACCATATAGCCAAACTGGAGGCTAAGCTCTCTCAACTAAGTACTGGTGTAATCAGTCAGGAGGAGAAGGAAACCACACTCACTACAATTCCAGTGTCACATAGACCTACCATGACAGCAAACCAAACACATAAACACACAAAAACATACTCGGAGGCTCTAAATAAAAATCTGCCTAAGCAGCAGAGACCTCCAAAGCAGTCACCCAAGCAACTGCTACCCCAAAACAAAACACATGCAACACATAGCTCACAAAGCCAGTGTGCCGAACAGTCACAGCCCTTAAGGCTAAACAACACACCTGATACACTTGTAATAGGTGACTCTATCGTCAGGCACATTGACGTCCCACTCACCAGGCTGAACAAGGAGAAGGTCATGGTGAGCTGCCTGTCTGGCGCTAGGATCCGCCACATAACACAAGCACTCAGGTCACTCCAAGGTAAGTACAAATATGACTCAGTCATTGTCCATGCTGGTGTGAATGACCTGAGATGTACCTCCCTGGACTACATGAAAAGAGACATAGAGGAGCTCTCTGAGCATGTAGCCCAGGCCGGTATGACCCTGACCTGGAGTAGCATTTTACCCTCACCAAGAATGATGCCACAATATGAAGACAAGATGATCAATTTCAACAATTGGCTTAAGTATTGGTGTCATTCAAAGGGGATCCAATGCCTGTCAGCCTGGGATGACATGCTCAACAAGCCACGATGCTTCGCTAGGGACGGCTTGCACCTGTCTCCCCTGGGCTTTCGGATATTGGCAAAGGCTCTTGCTACCCCCATAGTGCCTTTTTTAGGCAAGGCTCAAAAGACAAACCCACCTCCATAGGTATCACAAGGGATAAGAAACTAAGAGTAATGCTACTCAACGCCAGAAGTCTAAACCTCAAGATGCATGCACTCGAAACTCTCCTTAGCATAGAGAACATCGATATCTGTGCAGTAACAGAAACCTGGTTCAAGGCTCCTGAGAGCACCCCAGCACTACCAGGTTATACCTCATACCATGCTTTTCAGCCCCAAAACTTGGACCAAACCACAAAAGGAGGGGGAGTATCAATATTCGTCAAAGATACCCACACCTCCAGGTTGGTGGCACAGCACAAAGCATCAGAGACTATCCATGTGCAACTAACAGTGGGTAAAACTGCCTTCCAGTTTATAGCCTGCTACAGACCACCCTCCCAAACTCAGGAACCCCACTCGGCCTTCCTGAGAACACTGGAAAATATGAAGGTCTCTCCAAACACCATTATATTGGGTGACTTCAACTACCCAAACATAGACTGGGAGCATTACTCTAGCTCCAACACCCTAGCCCAAAGGTTCCTAGAATTTATAAACTCAAATGCTATGGAACAACTTGTTACCACTCCCACAAGAGGGGAAAACATACTGGACCTGATCATCACCAACATGGGGACTCTATGCTCCAGACCAGAAGTGTATCCCTCACTGGTAAGATCAGACCATAAACTAATCTCACTGGATATTCACATCCCAAACCCACCCCCTGCCCAGAAAACCACAGTGAAAAACTTCTCTAAAGCAAATTTCACACTTCTCAAAACCAAGGTGGAATCCTTCAAAGCCCCTGGGCCTGTGGAAAATATGGCCCAGACCGCCGAATCCTTTATGAACACATTCTATGAACACCTTCAGGAATGCATGGATCATGCAATCCCAAATAAAACCAAGACTCAATCCTCCAAAGGCAGACATCCTGTCTGGTGGACCACAGCCATAAACAAACTATACAATAGAAGGAGGAAGCTACTACATGATAGAGCAAAATCCCAAAAAGGGAAGGCATCTCTGATCAGTATTAGCAAAAAACTATGGGCACTCATAAAATCGTCTAAGGCCAGCTTCGAGAGAAAAATTGCACAGGACACTAAGGATAATCACAAGGCTTTCTTTAGTTATGTTAGGAACCTGGGTGGGAATTCCCAGATATGCTCAGAATTAGTCCAAAATGACAAAAAATACACCGAACCCACAGACATTGCCAACATCCTAGCTGACAGGTTCAGCGCAAACTACCCCCCTCCCCACCAAAAAGGCAAATATCTATCCCAGCAGAGTGCTGCCCCCCTGACATCTCAGATGCTCAGGTAAGAGCCGTCCTCTCCAAAGCAAAAAACACAGCATCAATGGGACCAGACGGTGTCCCGGGCTACGTCCTACATGAACTCCAAGAAGAGCTAAACCCAAACATAAAACTACTGTTCAATCTCAGACTTACTACAGGAGATGTACCTAAAGAGTGGCGTACAGCAACAGTGGTCCCTCTCCACAAAGGTGGTGCCTCAATGGATCCTGGAAACTATCGCCCCATAAGCCTGACTAGCTTGGTCTGCAAAGCTATGGAAAGGATCATCATGGACCTCATAAATAAAGATATTGGGGACCTACAGACACTGGATCCTACCCAGTTCGGCTTTGTTAAGGGAAGATCCTGCCTCTTAAACCTGGTCGATTTCTTTGAAACAGTCACCAAGGCCATTGACGAGGGGAAGGTGGTCCACACAGCCTACCTGGTCCTCGCAAAAGCCTTCGATACAATACCCCACTCGGGCATTATAGATAAGCTCACCAGCTTAAATATAAACCCCTATGTCACTAGATGGGTTGCAAACTGGCTCAAGGACAGAACCCACATGGTTAGAATTGCTGGAGCCATGTCAGACTCCAAACCAGTTACAAGTGGCATCCCACAAGGCTCAGCCCTGGGACCTATCTTGTTCGGTATATATTTCTCGGAGGTACAGGCCAACATGGAAAGACTGTGGCTGACCAAGTTCGCAGATGACTGCAAACTGGGCGGCATACTCGACTCTCCAGCCGACACAAGCATCCTCCAAAAGGGCCTCATAGAAACATACAACTGGTGCCAGAGCCATGGCCTCAAGCTAAATGCCAAAAAGTGTATAGTCATCCCCTTTGGCAAAAACAAAGTGCCCACAAATTACCACATAGGTGGTAATCCATTAAGTACAGAAGAAGTAATTAGGGACCTGGGGAGCCAAGTTGATAGCAATCTCTCATTTGACAACCACGTGGCCAAAGTGTTTAGAAAAACATTTTATATAGCCCACCTAATCATGAAGGGATTCACATTTAGATCA
Source organism: Protopterus annectens (assembly GCF_019279795.1). NCBI lineage: Eukaryota > Metazoa > Chordata > Ceratodontiformes > Protopteridae > Protopterus > Protopterus annectens. The sequence continues at coordinate 83,451,032 of NC_056746.1, read as the reverse complement.
GGGGAGGTCATCGTGCCTCTTTACTCATCCCTCATCAGGCCCATAATTGAGTACAATGCCTCTTTTGGGATGTACCTTACCAGACACCTGCAGCAACTAGAAAGACCCCAAAAGTACCTCACCAAGAGGATCAAAGGGCTCAAACAGATGCCATATGCTGCCCAGTTAAAGAAACTCCAGCTATGCTCAGTGGCATACCGCCTGCTCAGAGGCGATCTGTGCCTGATGTATAAAGCCATGTCCAACCCGGAATTAATGGACATGCTGCACCTCAGAAATTCCAAATCCCATCGAGCTACGCGCTCGAGAGACTTGAACCTCAGCACTGAAATAAATAGGACATGCTGGAGGGACAGATTCATAACCCAGAGGCTCCCTTCACTCTGGAATAAAATCCCAGTCCAGGTTAGGCAGAGTCCCTCATTGACTCTCTTCAAGAGGATTCTTGATGAGTGGATGGGAGATCGTAGGTTTACCCCGGGTATCACTTCTGTGTCACTGTTAGACAGAGGCACAGTATACTAACCTTGAAAAAGGGCATAGCAAAATTAATTTAAAATGGGTGGCGAAAGCCAAACACACTCTGGCTAGGCTTATAAATGCCCTAGGGCAGATAGCCTAGTATGAACCTATGAACCTATGTATTGCATATTAGTAAGCAGAGTGTACTGTGAGGCATGAGGTATAGCCAAATGTAGCAGATATGTCTAAAAAGGGTGTTAATTCAAGTAGAGTAAATGCAAACTATGAATGAGAGTTATTGCAGCATATACTATTAGAGAAAACATGATCCCAAACAATTTTTTTTTATCTTTTATTAATGTTTCATCACTAAATAAAGAGTGAACAATTAGAAATTCAATTTTTTACTCAGTACAGAAGTGAAAGTGTAAAACAGTATGGGAGCCAATTACTATTTTGCCAGTGAAATGTTAGTTCTGAATTTTAGCATGTTTAAATATATCTAACTTAGAAATTACCTCTAACAGAAATGAAGAAAATGCAAGATTTCAAATGGTCGTTAAAGCATTAAGTTCAGAGAGTTTGGTGGTGGTGATTCATTGCCTAGCTTGAGTGTTTGTTTTGTTATTTCACCCATTTTTATTTGTTGTTCACCATTTCCTCTCATTTGCCTTGTTCTCATATGAGGTGGATGTGAAGTGTATGGTCAAACCAGTCTGGCTTTGCTACTTGAAGAGAGAGATTTGGATGTAGATCAGCTGTAGTGGCATTAGTAGTACTGTGGTTTTTGACACTTTGAAACTTCTTCTTCTTCCGGCTTTTCCCGGTTAGGGGTCGCCACAGCGGATCACCTGTCCGCTCATGATTGGCAGTGGAGTTTTACGGTGTCGAGTTGCCAGCCCGGCACCTAACCTTCAACAGAAGACACACACTCACACCTAGGGCCAATTTAGATTGTCCAATCCACCTACAGCATGTCTTTGGGATGTGCGAGGAAACCCACACGACCACAGGGAGGACATGCAGACTCTGCACAGAAGGCACCCCAGCCAAGGATTGAACTGGAGAACCTCTTGCTGTGAGGTGACAATGTTAACCACTGCACCACCGCAGCTGTCTGACACTTTGAAACTTCTGGGAGTCATTAATCATGCTTGTCTTTTTTTTCCCTCTCTTCCCACACATCGTTACCAGTCTGAAACTTGTGTCCCATCCCATTTTGTACTATGTGCAGGTTTGCTTGTCTCATTCAGGGCCTTCCTTGCTGTACTGTAAGATCTATTTTGAAGATTGCTTTTTGTACTTTTGCTACCTTTTCATTTTAATACTGTGAGAAAAATTTAAAGCCATTTCATCTATTATCGGCTGTGCTCTGTGGTTATGTCTGTATTACTCTATCCTGGTGGTCTGCCTCCTGGAGTGTTCTCCACTCTGTAATCATCATTTCTTCTTCAGTGTGCTATGCACATGATTTTTATCAATAATCATAAGTTTTTGTTTTATACGCTTGGTATTGTTCATTTTCAAGCTGTGCGAATTGTTGTGTTGTATGGAATAATTTTTGTCTATTTTTTCCTTGGATGATGCTAATTTTATCTGACTTTGCTGGTGCATATCATCTAACTTGTTAGTTTTCTTTTGTTTTGCTTAATGTGTAGTGTTTACATTGCTTTTAGTTTTGTTTATTGCCATTCAATATTTTGCATTTTTTTTTCATGTTTTGTTTAACTGCTTTCACTTGCAGTACCTAAATGATTAAACATTCTAATAAACCAGAAAGGTATTTTTATAGAATTTATCTATTTGTCTATACTTCTCCATACAAAGCAACTAACGTGGAAACTAATTGACTGTAAAATCCCAAACAGAAATGGTAAACATAAATCAATTGCTTTATGAAAAAGCATCAGAACAAATATATTAATAACCTCCATTAATTTCCTTGCAAATCATGCTAGAGATTATGTAGATTTTCAATAAAATATTACAGTAGTTCAGGCAGAAGAATTTATGTGGTTTAAGTAACTTTGATTTTATATTACAGTTGGTGAAAATTAAATCAGAACTGTTTAAAACACATGAATCGAACAGCATTAGCTACAATAATTTTCAGGGAAAAAACACAGAATTCCCAAAATGCCTTGCAAAGAAATGAATGTGTAAAGTTTTACCCTCTTTTACAATGGCACTTGGCCATTTTTTTTCTTGATAATTGCCATTCAGACAACGACTTTAGAGTTCTTTGTCTATTCCATTTGCATAATTTAAGCCAGATTGTTTCCAAAATAGTAGTAACTGTGGTATTACTAGGTTGTACTTCTTCATAGCTAAAATAATCTCAAAATAACAGCTGAAATGCTGAACCAGATAATATCATGAGTTCTTAAGGGCATCTGAAACACAATTGCAAGCGGTAGAATTGCTGGAATGTAAGGCTGTACTGTAAGATCTTGGCAACATTTGAAAGCAGTATAAAAGCTTTGAAACATATGAATCACTCAGACAACAAAATATGAAAACAATTGTTAGCGTTCCCTTCCTCAAATTGTGCTGCAAAGCATGGTAACTATGGCTGTGAATAGTTTACAGCTAAATAATAGAATATGAGACAAGTCCTAATACATTTCTTGAGTAAATTTTGTTTTAAATCCTGCTGGCCATGGATTAAATAATTTTAGTTGAGAAACATTGACCAGCCTAGAATCACAAGACTGAGGTCTAATGGCTACATAAATGAAATGCAATCTGTTTTATAAGGTGTTAAGCTCATTGCACTTTCTTAGTATGCGTGTGTGTGTGTGTGTGTGTGTGTGTGTGTGTGTGTGTGTGTGTGTGTGTGTGTGCTCGTGCTTATGTGTGTGTGTGTGTGTGTGCGTGTGTGCGTATGTGCGTGCATGTGCACGCACATGTGCGTGTGTGTGTAGTGGGGGCATATTCCACAGCCCCACTACTTTATTCTTTTTATTCTGAGATTAAACAACCACAGACATGAGTGCAATGCTTGAATTCTATGGTACAAGATATTATAGTCACCTTAAGGGTGCTCTACATCAGAGTGAGACCACCAAATTTGGACATTGTGTGGAGAGTTCAGATTCACTTTTATGGAATTCATTGACTGTATGGTAATAAAGCATAGTCAATGTGGTAGTGAGGTATTGGCTCTAACTCAGACAACTAAGTTCAGTAATGTTGCGCTATCACTTTTTTATTCTAGCAATACTAATTTGGTGTGTGACATAGTTAAGAAGAACTGGCCGATTCTTACAGCCGATGATAAAATTAGGTAGATCATTGGTGAACGTCCCAGATTCTACTTCAAGAATAAGAAGTCACTTAAGCGCATGTTATGTTATAAGAGTGAGCCCACCATTAGGAAGCTATCAGAGGGTGCTGGTACTTTTCCCTGCAGGTCATGCACAATCTGCAGTTATAGTACATAGGAGAATTATTTTATTCATTCCACTACTGGCAAGAGATATATTCCCTCACTATATGCCAACAGTGGTAATAAGGATTTGATCTATGTGACTACTTACGCTGCTTGTCCATGCTTTTATGTAGGGAAGACCGATCATTCATTAAGGGAACGGATCCAAGAGAATCAATAAAACAAAGCTCCTACTTTTTCTTCCTAACTCCCTCTCCCACTGTAAATCTACCTTTTCAATCTCTTCTCTCAACAACACTATTATAAAAGTAAAAACACAAACTAAACACCTCGGCACCATTATTGATGACCAACTAAAATTTGACCTACATGTCCAACAAAGCATTAAAAAAAACCCACCAAAAATTAGGCCTACTTTACAGAAATAAAAAATACCTTAGTGCAGAATCCAAACGTGCCCTTGCTCAAACTTTCTTACTACCCACCCTACTCTATGCCTCCTCTATCCTGACTACCCTACAATCTTCCCTTAGTCACTAACTCGAATCAACATAAAATAAAGTTGTTAGATTTTCTGTAAATCATCCCTACTCCTCCCACCACTGCCTGGCCCTACAGAAACTTCACTGGCTGCAACTCCCACATCAACTTATTTTTCACTCAACTCCAAACTGCTCACTCCCTTCTCAATAACCCCACTACCTGCCCATTACTTTCAAAACTTCTGTCCTATTACACCCCCAATCATCCTCTTCATAGTTCCAACTGTCTCTGATAGCTGGAACAAACTTCCATTACATATCAGAAGTATAACTCATGCCAACAACTTTAAAAAGACACTAAAAGATCACCTGCTTAGCTCCAAAATCTGTCACTGCAATCACCCCACTTAACCACCTGTATACCTCTGTCTATTCACATTCTACAACCTCTACTTAGGAAGTGTCTTGGCATTACTTCTAATTCTTGTAAATATTAGAACATGCTAGCTTTTCAGCACTGTGACTAAACTGTTTGTATGTTTATATTTTTAGCACACACTCATGTGACAACTATAATTTGTCCTGTATACCAGCATTTCAGTTTGTACTCTATTTTGTCTTATGTATAATGTTTCTTTGTACTTTTTATTGCTGTAGAATTTATTGGAGCTTTTCTCCTCAGGTCTCCACTGAAAATGTTTTTTTTTTGTAACTCAGTTGGGCTAACCTGGTTAACAAATGTGAAATAAATAAATAAATAAATCTGTATGATGTGCAGAAGGTTAAAATCATGAATGCATTGGTGAAGCATGTCAACCTTTATGGTACTTTACACTCTTTTAAATGTATGGTTTTACCACTGATGCCTAGAGATTTGAAAGTATGAGATGTTGAGAATAAAATGGAGATATCTGAGTTGAGATGGATGGTTTTGTTAAAAGCTTATAAACGGTATGGTCTGGATGAAACTATACCTTTAAAACTAGTACTAAAATCACATGGTTTGCATAACTGATCTTTAATTGATATTTAGTTTTTTTGGTACTTATATATTATCGCAACTACGCCTTCGAGGCAGTCAAGTACGCCTTTTCGCTAGCTTCTTCCATGTTCCATTTTGTATGCAGCTTAACCACAAGCTAACTCAGGATGCACATAGTTGTGAGCATGACAGGAACATTTAATTTCATTTTTCTTTTACAAACAATACATCCTCACATATCTTCCTCTATAATACTCTCTGTAGCAAGCTTTCTCTGTGGCCTGTAATAATCGCTACCAAGGATTTGGCCTGTTAGTATCGCTACCACACTTTGTAAGTAACCCATTGTTTGTGTTTGGAGTGTAATACTACACATGTTAATATGCTTTAAAATTGATTTAAATTAAAAAAAAAATAATTCAAATTTATTGTTAATGCATTGCAGTGTAACACCTACATTTCAATGCATTTCACGAAGTAAAAGGCAGTTTCCCATGTTTGTATGCAATTTCACAGAGCATTTTAAAAACATCTTTAACTATTACATGTACAGTCTTGGGAGGGAGGAGAAGAAAGCAGGTCAGAAGCAAAAATATGAAAGTCAGACTATGGATCAAATATTTTAATATATATTACACTAGTACAGTTATTAACTAACTGACTGATCTGATTAAGTAAAGACCAACCCAGTATATGCCTTGTGGATTTTGAATTTGATATGGGATCGTTCAGTGTGAAAAAAACTAAAGATTCAGTATTTTATTTATTTTATTTTATTTTACATTTGTTAACCGGGATAGTCCCACTGGATGCATGTCCATTTTCAGCGGAGGCCCGGGGAGAAAAGCTCCAAGGGTAAGCAGATACAGTATTACATAATACCAGCATTACATATTACAAACAGACTATTTAGAGCAGGCATGGGCAAACTACGGCCCGGGGGCCACATGCGGCCCGTTAAACGTTTTGATTCGGCCCGCCAAACTTGAAAAAATTTAATAAATTAACCTTGTTAATGTTTTATTTCCCCTGCAATTCTGATGTTTCCTCACTAGATGGCGCACTCTAGATATATTGGCTTTGTTGAGGTGAAGCGCAGGCCTATTACTCCACGTTTGCACTTTACCCTTTGACCCACCGCCCTCTATGAAGATGAGCGGAACCAAGAAAAGGAAAGTGGACAGAGAATGTCGAGTGTTCAATAAGGAGTGGACAAATAAATATTTTTTCACTGAACACCGATCATCTGCTGTTTGCCTGATATGCCAAGAAACTGTGGCGGTTTTTAAAGAGTATAATATTAGCCGTCACTTTGCCAGAAAGCACGCTAATTATGCTAGCAAGCTCTCAACAAAAGAACGGGAAGCTGCTGCTGAGAAGGTGGCAAGCAAAGTTTTTTTTCACCGTCAAACTGCCATTCAAGAGTCAAGTACCAAGGCCAGTTTTATGCTTTCATTCAAAATAGCAAAGGCCAGCAAACCACTGTCTGAGGGCGAGTTTTTAAAAGAATGTATGGTAGAGACAGCAGGTATTTTGTGCCAGGAGACCAAAGACAAATTTGAGAAAATCAGTTTATCACGGCGGACAGTGACTCGCCGTGTGGAACTAATAGATGAAGATATCACCAGCAGATTAAACAAAAAGGCAAAGTCATTCACTTTTTATTCTTTAGCACTGGATGAAAGCAACGATGTTGACTTTTGGCACCGGGGAAACAAATTGAATAAAAGGAACAGGACAAGTACATCTGCATCTCCTACCGTTTTTGAAAAAAAAGACAGTCAGGAGGAGAGTGATGGTGATATCCTGAAGGATAACAGAACTTTCAGTGCTTTAAAATAAAATGGTCATTTATTTGATTTTCAGTGTTTAAAGACTCATTTCAAAGTCAGAGATTTTATTGTAATGCTTTTCTTCATTTTCATTGGAAATTAAAGCACATGTTTTCTCCATATCCCAAGATGTGTATTTTTCCCCCAATGAGGTGATGTTTTCAAAGCATGCCATCTATCTGCTCCTGTTCCGGCCCCTTTGTCAAATGTTAGAACTCAATGTGGCCCACGAATCAAAAAGTTTGCCCACCCCTGATTTAGAGAGATTATATAAGTAAGCAAGTTAAACAAAGTTCCACAGGTTACAGTTAATCCTGAGCACAAGTCAGGATTAAATTAAATTACACAGTAAACTGGTTAACAGATTTTTACACATTCTAGAGAGAGTTAGCCAGGCTTGATACATTGACATAGCTAGTTAAGTGACAAATGTTGTTTGAGTCTAGTTTTAAATTGACCTAAGGTGGAAAGTAAGGTAATATCAGCTGGAAGAGAGTTCCAGGATCTACTTACAGAGTTTGCAAAGAGAGAATCACCGGCTGTGTTATTAATTTTGCTAGTCTGAATTAGTAGTTTGTTAGAGGATCGAAGAGGTCTAGGATTGTTATAGGGGGTGATAATATTTTTAAGTGCAGGAGTATTGTCCGGATTATAGAGGATTTTATAGGCCATAATCAGTTGGTTATACTGGATTAGGCTGGGTAGTTCAAGCCACCCAAGCTGATTTAGATTGATGCAATGATGTGTCCTAAAAGGCAGCCCAGTGGCAAACCTGGCAATGTGGTTGTAGCAAATTGAGAGTTTGTTAAGGACAGTCTTGTTTAAATCCGAGAGTAGGGGGATGCATACAGAAGGGTTGAAAGAAGGTGAGAGCGAGCTATGGCAATTTTAGCTGGAGGGGTTAGGAAGGCTTTTATTCTGTAAAGTGACCCTAGTTTTTATTGATGGTTTTGATAGTTTGGTTAACATGTAGGTCAAATTTTAGATTATTGTCTATGATGACACCTAATAGTTTTGTAGATGGATGAGGGGAGATTATTGTGCCATCATTTGATTTTATGGTAAAGGTGAAAGCGGTAGACCTATGTGTTGGTGAAAATAACAGCATTTTAGTTTTTTTGGGATTTAGGATCAGATGATGTTCAGAAAGCCAGTTTTCTATTGTATTAAAGGTGGTCTGGGTAGCTGACCATAACTCTACTGGAGACGTGGCTGAGCAAATCAGAGTAGAGTCATCAGCATATTGGATACAGCTGACTTTTGGGATGACAGTATAAAGGTCGTTAATGAAGATGGAGAACAGCAAGGGCCCTAGTATAGAGCCTTGTGGTACTCCAAGGGTGTTAGGTAGAAGGTTAGAGAGTTTGTTCTGCCAGAGGACAGCCTGCTGTCGACCATTCAGGTAGGACTGAAACCACTGGAGGGCTCCAGTATCTAGACAGAATGTTTGCAGGGTGTGGATTAAAAGTTGGTGATCAACCATATCGAATGCCTTGGAAAGATCCAAAAAGAGGGCTGAGGATATATAATTATTGTTGCGATTATGGTTTATGGTGTTAGTAAAGGCTAGGAGGGCTGAAGTAGTGCTGTGATGAGGATGGAAGCCATGCTGAGTGTCTGCCCTAAGGCGATTTTGGATTAGGTGGTGCATGAGTTGTCTATGAATACATTTTTCCATAATCTTTGCAAGTGGAGAGAGTATAGCTATTGGCCTATAATTGGAGAATTCAGTAGAGCTGCCTCCTTTGTGAAGTGGGATTACATAGGATATTTTCCAGATGGTGGGAATTTTAGCTTCTACTATGGTTCGATTGATTAGTATTGAGACGGGGTAAGCAATAGCATCAGCTGATTTTTGTAGGTACTCGGCAGGGAGTTGATCAGCAGAAAGTGTAGTGGGTTTTAAGTTTTTGATCAAGGTACGGATAAGTGAAGTGGCGACTGGTTGGAAGCTGAGCGCGAGTAGGTTTCTAGGGGTGCTTCTTTCAGGACCAGGGGAGCTAGGAGGTAGTTGGCTAGCAAGGGCTTGAATTGTCTCAGTAAAGAATTGGTTAAAACTATCAGAAACATCTTCAGGGGTTTTATCAATAGTAGCAGCAGGGATTGGGGTTGAAGTTTGTCCAGGATGTAGTAGATTATTTAAACCCGCCCAAAACTTCTGAGGGTTATTTTGATTTACTGTCTGTAAATTACAGAAGTATTGTTTTTTGTCTTGTAAAATTGATTTTTTGGTTTCGTTCCTGTATTGCCTGTATTTAATGTGATCTTGAGGGTCTTTAGAAGAACGCCATAAAGCCCATGCTTTGTTTCTAAGGGTAATTTTGAGTTTAGACTCTATAGAAAGCCATGGTGCAGTTTTAGCCTTAGATCTCTTTGAACAAACAGGTGCATGCAAATCAAGGATCTCAAGGAATTTGTTGTTAAAGTATGCTACTGCTTCCACTAAGGGGAGGTGTTTTAGAATAGACCAATTACATGAGTTTAGTTCTTGTTGGAATTTGGCAGGGTCAAAGTTTTTATTGTTTCTAACCTTTCTGAGTAAGGGTTGTTGGGAATTAATGGTTTTGTGCTTAATTACACATGTGAGAAGGTGATCACTTAGGCCATTAAGGAGGGTACCAGAGGTGTACAGTTGGGGGTGACTGTTTATGAGTACCCAGTCAAGTATACTTTCTTTTTGGTTGGGTTTACCTATCCTGGTAGGGGTGGATATGATTTGTGTAAATGCATGCAGGTTAATATGGGTGGTTGGGGATTCTGAGGAACAGGTGCCCCAGTCTATATTAAAGTCTCCAAGTAGTAGGGTTTCTTGGGGTAGTGACATGATAGCCAGTGCAGGATATCTTCAAATGTAGATATATTGTTACCTGGGGGAATTACATACAGATGATATTAATGCATTTATTTTTATTAAGTTGCAATTTGGTGGCAAGAATCTCTGAGTTCTTAATCTGAGGAGGTTGTATTACATCTATGGTGACATTCAACTCAGATTTATAGAGTACAGCTACCCCATCCCCCTTCCTCAAAGCACGATCCAGCCTGTGTATGCTGTACCCAGGTGGTAACACTTCATTGTCTTTAGTGTTAGGTTTTAACCAGGTTTCAGATAAACAGAGAATCTCAGGGGAGTGGACATCCAGAAGTGCATGTAATTCATGTACCTTGTTATTAATGCTTCTAATATTGAGATGACAGACTAGGAGAGAGTTAGTTGGCCTATTAATTGTAGGTTTGCAGCTTAGATTGCAAGTAGGGGGGGTATGTGTATCTGAAGTGAGTGGGCCAGGGTTGGGGTGAATATCACCACCAAGTATTAGGTTGAGTCTATACTTGGTGATGAATTTCAGGAATTTGTTTATTAGTTTGTGGTAGTGTTTGGATCTAGAGCTAATGTGCCTGGGGTTGAGATGTTGATAGACTGAACAAGATGTTGGATAGGATCTGGTACTGTAAGTATGGTTGAAGGTGGAAGGATTTACAGCTGGGGTGATAGTATGGCCTTTTGGGACCTGAAATCCCGTGAGAAACTGGTTTTCATACAAGGTACGGAGGTATGGTGTGAACAAGAGGGGTAGTAAAGAGGAGTATATCATTATCTGTGATTCAGCTAGTGAGTTAAGGAACTGTTTTACCTGGTGATGCAATACCAGGAGATAGAGTGGTGATGTAAAGGTACTGGAAGGGGGATGGGAGAATGCCAGATGAAAGCTAATAGGTGCTATTAAAATGTAGGTAGTAGAATGGGGGTGGGTGGAATTATCCCAGATGATAGCAGATAGGATCTAGAAAGTGGGGGAGTGGCTACAGTACAATAAATTTAGAGGTACTGGGGTGGGAGGGAATTGGGGGCAGGGAGGGGAGTGAAGAGATTTGTACAACTGGAAAATTGCCAGTAAAAGCACTTCAGGTATAGCTAGCCCAAGTTATTCAAGTCATAAAGCACTTCTTCAATGTGTGTGTGCAATTTAAACATTAAAAAACACATGCAGCAAGGAGGAGCTCTGATTATACACTTTCTCTAGGTACAGGTTCAGTTTAAACACAAATATTACCACAGAAATTCAGTAAAGTCACTAGCTACTTATAGAGCCTCTGAAATAAATAGAGCAGTCTGTGCAGAATCAGAATTTAACAGCAGGTCATCCATTTACACAGAAAACAGTAAAAGATCCATACAATGAAGAAACTTACACTAAGTCACACCAGGTCAGCCAAGGGGGGGGGAGAGAGAGAGAAATCCTAAGCACCTAGATTTGAAAATGATGCCTGTACTGAATTGTAGCAGTTTAACCTGTTTGAGGAAAGAGGGGGTGGGGGAAAAGAGAAGGCAGTGGGAGTGGTTACAGGGAATACCCTGAATGACTCAAGACACCACACCAGAGATAAGTTTAATGTAAGGGCCTAAAATCTGCACTCAACACTGTGTTATTTGCACTCAGTACTTTAATTTTAATGTTACTTGCACTCAGCACTGTAATTTCACTTATGTTTAGCAGGAAAGACAGACCAACAGTATACAATTTTGGGAATTTTTACAAGGGTTACTTGTTCAAATGTCAGGCTATTGCAGTTTACAAGGTTTCCTAAGGTGTTCTAAAGCTATAAGGTAAGTATTACAGCTCTTAATGTAAGAGTCAGTTTACTTCAGTTACAGGGGAAGGAGGCAACCACTCAAGTAGAAACAAAGAGCCCTATGGCTGACCAACATGGTGACCTGCTTAATTATAAAGCACTGTAAGTGAAAGCTTAACAAATGCTTTTTGTGTGTGCAACCTACTCTGTTTAAATGTTGAGAGAAACAGATTGCAGTCCTGTAGACACCGTTTTGTAGGGAACTGTAGAATTCAATCTGTTTAAATGTTGGGAGAAACAGATTGCAGTCCTGTAGACACCGTTTTGTAGGGAACTGTACTTTTGTATTATAATGTACTTGTTTGCGGTAATACGTCATTGGGAAAATCAGTTCATGACTAAAATGATTATTTTTATGTTAAGATGAATTTTCTTTGCATAATTGTTCCATGGTTAAGCTGCATACACAGTGGAGCATGGAAGAAGCTAGCGGGAAAGCATACTTGTGACTGCCCTGAAAGCGTGGTTGCGATAATACGCAAGTACCTTTTTTTGGTATATCAAGGCTTGAAAGATTATTTTGTATTCATGGTGTGATGAAGACAGGCATGAAAGGGCTTACCTATTAAAGGTTTTGTTTGCTTTTAGCCATGCTGTTCAGAACTTTTTTTCTTTTTCATTGCATTTCAGCCATGACCCATGTCACAAGGGTGAGGGCAAATGCCATATATGTATACATTTTACAAAAGCCAAATCAATCAGCATCTTTTTTAGATGAGGAAGGAAATTGGAGTACCCAGAAAGAATGACACAAAAAAAGAAACAAACAAAAAAAAGCACACAGTCATGGGGAGGATATGCAGACTCCACACAATGACCCAAAGTCATGGCTGCACACAGGAGCTTGGATTTGTGAGGCAGAGATCTGAACCACTCAACGACTGTGCACTCAGATTGTGGCTGAAAACAATTATTCATTGATCAGTTCACTGACCCTGAAATTAAAAAAAAATACATATACCATTCTCTGCTTAATGATAAAATATTAACATCTTGCTACAGAAAAAGGCAAAAATAATGCATTTTTTATAGAGTAAAATAATACATGTAATAGTGGTTGATAGTATTATAAATATTCTCTCCCCAAAGCAATAATGAAATTAAATGTATGCTGCAATGCAAAAAAGAAAAGCATGCTTTTTATTAATACAAGGTTTTGACTTGTAAAGCAAGGGTTAACTTGAAATAAATGTCTCTTTCTAAAAAGCAGAAGTTAAGAATAAAATAACATGCTGAAGTAAAGAGGTAAATGTCAGACAGCTGCAAGAATGAAACATGCTTAGTTAGCTTTACTGTAAATACTTATTGTGGGCTAAACATTACTGTTATAATGATAAGGATGTTGTTTAACAGGGACTTTGAGGTTTCGGATGCAAAAATAAATGAAATAAAATACAGATACTTCAAGTGATGCAAAGATGATGTGGACAAGAATCAGTCCTGCAAACCACAAGGACACTAGGAAATAATATCTGCTGCTATGCGAAGTGTATAAATAACTGGATATTACTTGTTTTCTGGAGAGACATCTTGACTGTGTGTGCATCAGTCCTATTCATTTAGAAGCAAAGATTTTTATTCTAGCTATGTTATAATAGAATTGAAATAATCTCAGACAATGTAACTGTTTGGACATATTAAACTATAATGGGCAACAGCAGTACGTTGTGAGTCTGGTTACTTCTGACATTTCACAAGCAATTTAACAGTGATAAAACATACCCCAGGATTCAGCAAGCTCTGCACGGTGTGCAGGAATAGTGCAGGAGCTGCTGGAGGCAATATGGCCTCCATGCGATCCAGGAATAAGGTCCCGGGAAGTGCACGAGCGCTCCTGCACTATTCCTGCACGGACAGAGCTCCTGTATGCAAATTACCCCATTTGCAGGTGAAAACCATTGCAAATGAGGTGAATTTGTGATCCAGGAAGCTGGCAGCCAGCCATGCAGGACTAGTGTAATCTGCAGAAATGTAAACGGTTAGTAACAGAGTACATTTCTGCAAACTATAAAATGGAGCCATGACAGCTACAAATAAAGGGTGTATATAATGTGGAAAGCATACCAATGGCCAAATATATGGCCATTGGCATGGAAAACAGTTGCAAAAATAAAAAAAAATAACTTTTATTTTTTTTAACCAATTTTGGCTGTTTAAGCATAGGGCAGTGGCGCGCAAACGGGATCGGGCTGAAAAAAAAAAAAAAAAAAAAACTTGAAATAAGCATTCTATCCAAAATCACAATTTTGCTGTTATACTCAATGGCAGGCAGAATACAACATGGCCAGTGAATAGTGGTTGCTAAGGGGGAAGGCTCAGTGTCAAACTTGTAACTAGGCATTAGCAGGCAATCCTATGCAAATGAGGGGAATGATACTGAATCCTAGATCCCCCCTCATGGCTAGCCTGCACTCAACCGTGTCAGTGCAGGAAGACCATGGTGCAAGCCTAAGAGCTAGCTGACATCATAGAGGGGTGTGTCAGGCATACTGTAAGCTTATTGGAGCCCTGTGGCTTGGGTTTGCTTCAGCTTAGCAGAGCTAATCAAGGGGGTGTATCTGAGGCTGCCTAGTACTCTTTACATTGCCTAAACAGGAGTGCACGCTACGCACTGTGTTTTAATGGGGAAAAAAAAGTAAACCAGGAAATAGCAGTTCCATGCACATCTGAGCACTGTGTTTGCGCGGCGCATCCCTGGGCTTAAACAGGGAGGCAATGGGAAGGGAAAACTGCAGTAGGAAGGTAATCAAAGAGAGCTAGCATAGCTGGCAGGTGAAATGTATCATAATCAGCCAATTACACAGGCAGCAGCCCAGCATAGCCCAGCCCAGCATACCACTATAAACTATGCAAACACCTTTCCCTCTGTTTTTTCCCACAAACTCTACACCATCTGTGTACAGAAGCGGGGAAATTGTACCAAACGAAAGCAACAAAATGATAGCGGCTGCAGCAGCTATCAAAAATCAACATGTGGAAGAGGCTGAAGGTGCTGAGGATGAGAATGCTGATGACCAATCCACAGTGAGGAGAAGGAGAAGTGTGTATAGACCCAGGGTAACCTACCAGGGGCTACATGAGCTAGAGATAATAGAGCTCTGTAGGGTGGACAGGGACATTCTACAGCAAATTGTTGAGCTGTGCCGGCCACACCTCACACACAGAACTAACAGAGGGGAACCCATCCCAGTGGATACCAAGGTATGTGTAGGCCTAAGAATACTAGCCACAGGTACCTTCCAAAGGCCAACTGGGGATATCATGGGGATCTCACAGACATCAGCATTCAGGGTACTCCACCAGTTCCTGGATGCCTTGTCAGCACATGTCAGTGAGCACATATATTTCCACAACAGCCGTGAGGTGTTGACCAGCAATATGCGTCTCTTTCAACAAATAGCAGAATACCCTGAGGTAGTGGGTGCTATAGACTGCACACACATATGCATCAAAGCCACCACCCTGTGAGCTGTGTAGGGTCTACATCAACCACAAGGGCTTCCCCTCTATCAACTGCCAGGTTGTGTGTGGTGCCCAGGGCATTATAATGAATGTCGGTGCTGGCTGCCCTGGAAGCTATCACGACTCCTACATCTGGCATATGATGCAGCTGTACCAGAGATTTGCCAATGGGGACATCCCTTACGACCACCTAGTGGGGGATGCTGGTTACGCACTGGAGCCGTGGCTGATGACACCCATCAGAAATGCACACACACCCGAACGAGAACTCCATAACGAGGCACACGCACAGACCAGAATCATAATAGAGCGTGTGTTTGTGATGCTCAAGTCACCAAGTCACGGTTCCGGTACCTGGACACATCTGGTGTAGCCTTGCAGTACTCACCAGCTACATGTATGCAAATTGTCATCGTATGTGCCATGCTACACAATATGATCCTGCAGAAACAGCTGCAGCAGGAACAGCAAGGGGAAGGGCCACACAGCCCCCTACCATTGCAAAGGCCTGTACAGGCACAGAGTGACTTGGAGGAGGAACAACCTGAGCCTGCTCCAGTAGGCAGAAGGAGGAGTGCCCAGTATGCCCAGGCTGTGGCAAAGAGGCAATGCATAGCACATACACTGAGATGGTAGGAACCCAGGGAATGACACCTCTTTCTCTCTGACTCGCACATACAGTAATAGGGATGCCAAATAGGACGTGCTGGAGGGATAGATTCCTGTCCCAGAGACTTCCCATGCTTTGGAACAAGATTCCAATCTACATTAGGCAGAGCTCCTCGCTAACACTCTTCAAGAAAAACCTTGATGAGTGGATGGGAAACAGAAAATTTACCCCGGGGATTACTTCAGTGACTCTGCTGGACAGAGGCACAGGGAACTAATCTAAGGGGGCGGCGAAAGCCAACACATTCTGGATAGGCTTATAAATGCCTTCGGGCAGATAGACTAGTACCTACCTATGAACCTATGAACCTAAACATGACACTACCTGTGCTTAACCATGTATAGGGAGTGTACTATGTGCATCTGACATAGTCAGCCCTCCAGCACCATCCTCAATATTGGCACAACCACAAGGTAAGTCACTCTCCCTATCAATTGCCGAATAGAGTAGTATGTTTTGTTACTTGTATCTATGGTATGGATGTGAGCATGCAAGGGAATCTGGTGGCTGAATGGGATGCTAGCAGATAGCAGACACCTATAATGGCAGCATGAAATCTGTAACAAATACTGGTGTCACCATAGTAGCCAGTACTAGACAAGGTGACAAAACTCACTGCAGGAAATGTGATGGGCCACATGTGTGTCCATAAGACACACACATGCCAGTCAGGGAGGCTCACATACCCAACCACAGTCTCAGCCAGCAGGACAAGCATAGACAAACACAAACAAAGGCTGTGCTAAGGCCTCTGATTGATGGCTAAGGAGAACAGCCCCCCATCCAGACCTACACAGACTACAAGAGGTCAGGCAGTGGGATGTTAGTTCTGAAGGGTAAGAAGTCAGAAACTGAAATGTAGGTCAATCAAACCTAAGACCTGCGGTACACTGATATGCCTCTAGTCAGCATGATAGGTCAGAATACAGAATGAAGTGGAGTACCTGACATACCAGTACAGTCATAGCAAATGTGTACAAGTGTCAGGTGTGCTGCCGCCCAGTCCTATGTAGAAATGTAGTAACATGTATGTGTAGGTACAATAACAGTGGAGCACAGATTACCTGAACTGGCTAAGGTAGCAGGATAGATTGTAGCATGTGTACAATATGCAGGGCTGCGTGTGTTATGTTGGTGTGTGTTGTATATTGTGTGAGAGTGGTCAGTATGTATGCATGGTGAAGTTTGTCCTGGTGGCCATTGGTCAGTACTGCCAGTGACAGGGCCAAGTGCTCACAACAGCAGTGCCAAAAACAATGCTTTCCAGCAAAACACATTCCAGCAGTAAGCCATAGTAAATGTTTGGAAGTAATATGTGTCACCATCTGAAAGATGGACATGGCATGAATGTGGGCCCAGACATACAAGCAGCACACAGGGGGAAGTACCCCAGATAGACAATGTATAATATATAACTGTCAAATTGGACACACCCTTGGAATTATACATACAGGTTAGCAGCACATTAGTTGGGCTTGTATTAGGGAATACCGATGTTGTCTGGCCAAACACTGGCAGACCAAAAAGGTCACAGGTATGAAGTATTGAGAAACAGCTCATGTCCCTGCACAAGCCAGCATAAGTGGAATGCCCCATGCATATCTGTGAGTCGAGTCAGATACAAGTAGTGTCCATAGCACACATGCACCCAGCTCACCCCACCATCACCCACAGGTACCTCTCTGGTCTTATCCCTGCTGTTGGGAATAAGCACAATATGACACCCCCCCCTCTCTATGGCAATAGCCAAAGAATGCAGCATGCAGAACAGGTGCCCCATGCAGGTGTGCCCATAGCTCTAAGCAGCACCCTGCCAGCATCCACACCACTGGATCAATAATGACAGAAAGTATTGGCATTAACACCTTGCACACCTACCCTGTCACCCCAGGGGAATATAGTGTATTGCAGTCTGGGACTGTAGGAGTGACACAATGCAACAGCCTGCTACAGTTGGCCTGCATCACTACCAAATGGCCATCAGTCCTCTGCCAAAGGCCTGTGTCTAACCCGTACTGCCAATGTATGTTATGCCATGGACTCCCAAATAACATAACACAGTCCACAGAACCCAAATGCAAGGCCATGTCAGTAACATGTCCACCATGTCCTACTGCATGAACTGCGGACTAACACAGAATTACTGCTGGGATGAGGTGATAACGATAGGGAACATATCAGATAATGTTTTCATAATGTTTGGAAGGGGATAGAATAATAGAGGGGGGGAAGGAGCATGGGTGGCATGGAGTGTGTGAAGTCCAAATCTCAGCTATGTGCACATACCATCCCTGCCTGCAAACACAGGAATGGGTGGCTACAAACCTGCTCATAAACCACAATGTGAATAGGTAATGTCCAGAATTGTGACCCCTGCCTCTGGGTAACCTGTGTGAATCTGTACAGCTGTGAAGTATGGCCACAGCAGGATATGGCCATACTGTCAAGTCGATGGATGTACAAGCATGGGATCCTCAGCCACCACTGTACCAAGGTGCTGAACCATTTACACAGACCCAGCAGCAAGTGTCTGCAGCTTCCCATCCAGAATGGCATGAATGTGCAAGAATATGTAGGTTGCAGACCACAATACTGGACACAGCTGCATTTACCCTGTGTTCCCCAGGACATCACTGCAAGCAAATATGTATACCTGACAGTACTTGATGATGTAAAACATCACAGTGTAAAACAGTACATATGTCTGAATGTCTCTGCTAACACTAAGACCATGTAGCAGAAGCAGAACAGACACAATTACCTACAGTAACCCACTATCCTTTGCCCATTCTGACCCTGTATTGTCAACCGATTTACAGATATCCTGCAGAAACAGGTTGCTAACTGTAAGTGTAGAACACAAAATCCTGCACTGGAGTACAATCTACCTGGAATGGATTCACACATTCAATACAGAAGGTCATACTAGGCATGCTCCCACACTTAGAGAAATGAAGGCCATGTCTGGCAACAAAATACTGAAAGGTCATACTGGGCATGCTCACACTCTTAGAGAAATGAAGCCCATGTCTGGCAACAATAGTGGACCATACATATCTGACAGTTGTAGATGTTAATGCATACACTGCTCAGTATGCACCAATCATGCTTTGCACACACATTGGATAGGAATACGCACATATATCCAAGGACAACACACTATAATAGGCCAAAATTACACATGCATAGATGTGTGGAAGAGAGTGACAGACAGTGAAAAGAGCCTCCCATCATGAGGCCTGTCCCACCCAGCAAACATCCAATTGGCTAAAACCACATGATGTGGAAATGTTAATCATTGTAGACATTTGCCTCTGGTATCCCTCAGCACTATAGAGTCTGTGGTGCTTGTGCTGTGTAACATGACTGTACAAGTCAGTAGTCATCTAGCAGTTGTATACACGTAATGTGGAATATAAACCGGTGTGTGCCTGAGTGTTGTGTGTCTGCCTCTGGATGAATGGGTTATGGCCCATGCACACACATTGCATTCCCAATTGCCATACTATTGCAAGCCTGCTAATGTCTTCACCTTGAAATACACCTTTAGGGAAATAGTAGCCCAGTAATCTCCGTGGTGTGTCCTATAACTGTGTAATGCTGTAGTGTGATGTAATAGTTAGGTAGGAACTCTAATCCCAGACATGGCAAGTGTGTGTGTGTTTGTCTGTGTAGGGATCAATGTTTTTGAGGCCATTCACACTCACTACAAATTCAAACCCTATTTTGGCAGGGCTGCTGATGTCATTCACTTTGAAATACATCTTTGGGGAAAGAGTAGCCCAGTAAGCTTCGTGGTGCACGCTATAACTGCATAATGCTGTAGTGTGATATACTAGTTAGGTAAGAGTTCTATTCCCAGACATGGCAACTGTGAAATGCTGTGTGTGTCGGGATCAATATTTTTGTGGCCATTCACAGTCACTGCAACCTCCATTGCCCTACTTTGGCAAGCCAGCTGATGTCATTCACTTTGAAATACACCTTTGGGGAAAGAGTAGCCCAGTAATCTCTGTGGCATGTCCTATAACTGCATAATGCTATAATGTGATGTACTAGTTAAGTTGAAGTTCTATTCCCAGACATGGCAACTGTAGAACTTTGTGTGTGTGTGTTTGTCTGTGTACGGATCAATGCTTTTGAGGCCATTCACAGTCACTACAACCTCCATTGCCCTACTTTGGCAAGCCTGCTGATGTCATTCACTTTGAAATACACCTTTGGGGAAGGAGTAGCCCAGTAATCTCTGTGGTGCATCCGAAAACTGCGTAATGCAGTAGTGGGTTATACTAGTTAGGTAGGAGTTCTATTCCCAGACATGGCAAGTGTAAAAGTTTGCTGTGTAGGGGTCAATGCTTTTGAGGCCAGTCACACTTACTACAATTTCAAATGCCCTACTTTGGCAGGGCTACTTATGTCATTCACTTTGAAATACACCTTTGGGGAAGGAGTAGCCCAGTAATCTCCATGGCATGTCCTATAACTGCATAATGCTGTAGTGTGATATATTAGTTAGGTCGGAGTTCTATTCCCAGACATGGCAAGTGAAAAAGTTCGTGTGTGTGTTTGTCTGTGTAGGGATCAATGATTTTGAGGCCAGTCATACTCACTACAATTTCAAATGCCCTACTTTGGCAGGGCTGCTGATGTCATTCACTTTGAAATACACCTTTGGGGAAAGAAGCAACCCAGTAAGTTGTGTGGTGCGTGCTATAACTGCGTAATGCTGTAGTGTGATATACTAGTTAGGTAGGAGTTCTATTCCCAGACATGACAACTGTGAAACCATGTTTGTGTTTGGTTGTGTGTGTGTGTGTGTGTGTGTGTGTGTGTGTGTGTGTGTGTGTGTGTGTAGGGATCAACATTTTTGTGGCCATTCACAGTCACTATGCACACCTACAAATGGAGAACATTGATAACTATGCAGTAACAGAGACCTGATCCAAGGCTCCAGAGAGCACCCCTGCAATACCAGGTACAGCTCTCACCACACCTGCCGGCCACCAAACCAGGACCAAAACAATAAAGGTGGAAGAGTGTCCATATTCACCAAGGATATTCACACCACCAGGCTATTTGCCCAACAGAATGTGTCTGAAATACCCCCAGTGCAACTAACAGTAGATCAGACTGCAATCTAATTTGTATAGCTTGTTACAGATCCCCCACCATGCCCCATGATACCCACTACAGCCTTTGAAACATACTGTGAAATATTATGATACAAGCAAACACCCTAATACTGGGTGACTTACACTACCCTGCCATTAACGGGGAAAACTACTTGTGCCCAATGGTTCTTGGAAGTCATAATTCCCAATGCCCTGGATCAGGTAACCCATAGTCTCAGCAGGGGCTCAAATATCCTAGACCTGGTCATTACCAACATGGGAAATTAATGCTCCACACCTATGATCATCCCATCAGTGGTCAGGTCTGCCCATGAGCTAATCACCCTTAATATCAACATCCTTCCCCCACACCCCAGTAAGGAAACCTCACTAACACACATCTCCAAAGCCAACGTCATGCTACACATGTCAGATGTGACTAACATCATGAAACCCATGCAGATGGGAATTAAAACGACGACTGCTGAATCCTACATGAAGGCACTGTATGAGCACATCCACTCCTGCATGAATCGTGCCACCCAATATAGAACTAAGCCGCTCCCCACCAAGAAAAGGAAGCCAATGTAGTGGCCCCTTGCCATAAACATACTGTACAACAAAAGGAGGAAACTACTGCAGAAATGGGGGAATTTCCAGGATGCAAAATACTCCCTTACCAGCCACAGTAAAAAGCAGAGATCCCTCATAACATCCACCCAAGCAAGTTATGAACATAATATAGCCAAAGATGTCAAAGACATCCATAGCTATGTGAGGAATCTAAATGGCAATGCTCAGATCTGCTCTGAGCTACAACAGGATAGTATTAAATATACTGCTCCCAGGGATATTGCCAGTATCCTGGCAGATCGATTCATTGCCAATGGCACCCCCTTCCCACCCCCAAAGGGCCCATCTCAACATGGAAAGAATGCCAGATTCCAGTAATAATGGCCATATAGGTAAAAACCACACTCTGCAGAGCTATGACATCAGCAGCCATGGGACCAGTCAACATCCTGGGCTGTGTACTATGAGCTACAAACTGAACTGGCACCTCACCTACTTGCCATGGCTAATCATAGCCACACCTCAGGCTTCATGCCCACTGTGTGGTGCAGAGCTACAGTTATCCCAGTTCACAAGAGGGGATCCACCTTGGATCCTGGGAACTACAGCCCCAGCAGTATGACATGCCTGATCTGCAAGGCCATGGAATGTATTATCATGGAAATTAAAACAAAGACATTGACAACCTGCAAACACTGGACCCCAACCAGTTTGGGTTTGTGAAAGGCCGCTCATGTCACCTCAACCTGATTGACAACTGTGAATCCATCTCCAGAGGTGTGGACAAGGGTAAGGTGGTTCACACAGCCTATCTGGACCTCGCCAAGGCCTTCAACACCATCCCCCAGTCTGGAATCATAAATAAATGTATCAAGCTGGCCATTAATCCCTATGTCACCCAATGGGCTGCCAACTGGTGTACCGACAGAACCCACACTGTAAACGTAGGTGACACCAACCTCAGCCCCAGGGAAGTGACAGTTGGAGTACCTTAGGGTTCAGTCCTGTCACCACCCTTGTTTGGCATCTACTGCTCTGAAGTACAGTCCAACAGTAAGGGACTCTGGCAAACAAAGGTTGCAGATGACTGCACACTGGCAGCCAATATTGAATCTCCACATGATGTGGATATTCTACAGAAGGGCCTTACAGAAAGACATGCTTGGTGCCTGAGCCATGGCCTAAAGATCAATGCCAAGAAATTTATAGTTATCCCCTTTGGGAAGGGACATGTACCTGTGAAGTACCACATAGGTGGCAGTACACTAAACACCTAAAGTGTGATAACAGACTTAGGGACACGGGAGGACAGTGGTCTCACCTTTGATAACCACATCACCACAACAATCAGGAAATCCACCTTTGTGGCACACCTCACCATTAAAGGCTTCACATCCAGGAAAAGGAGGCCATTGTCCCACTGTAGTCATCTCTCAGTAGACCCAGTACAGACTACAATGGCCAGTTATGTATGTAGCTCACAAGACATCTACAACAACTAGAAATGCTGCAGACATACCTCACTAAATGAATCACATACCTAAACCAGATGCCCTATGCTGACCATCTGAAAATCATCCAGCTATACTCTGTCACATATTGTGTTCTTAGATGCGATCTCTGCTTAACATACCATGCCATGTCAAACCTACAGCTGTTGGACATGCTGCACTTAAAGAATTCCAAACCTTCACAGCCACATACTCCAGGGATCCAAATCTTGTCATTACAATGAACAATACATGCTGGAGGGATGTGTTCCTGACCCAGAGACTCCCCAGACTCTGGAATAGACTGCCCATACATGTCAAGCAGCGTGCCTCTTTGGCCCTCTTAAAATTGAACCTGAATGATGGGATGGAATATAGGAAACTGACCCCAGGGATCATGTCAGCTGCCCTGCTAGACAGGAGTCCAGGGATGTAAATATTGTGGGAAGACATAGCCAGGGAATTGTCATGTCTAGGCATGTGTAGGCCCTAGGGCCGATAGCCTAGTATCAACCTATGAACCTATAAACATATGAACTACACTTTCCATTGCCCAACCTTGGCAAGGTTGCTGATGTCATTCACTTTAAAATACACCTTTGGGAAGGACTAGCCTAGTAATCTCTGTGGCACGTACTATAACTGCATAATGCTGTAGTGTGATATACTAGTTAGGTAGGAGTTCTAATCCTAGACATATCAAGTGTAAAGGTGTGTGTGTTTGTGTAGGGATCAATGCTTTTGAGGGCAATCACAGTCACTGCAACTTCCATTGCCCTACTTTGGCAAGCCTGCTGATGTCATTCACTTTGAAATACACCTTTGGGGAAGGGCTAGCCTAGTAAGCTCCATGGCGCATGCTATAACTGCGTAATGCTGTCATGTGATGTATTAGGTAAGAGTTCTAATCCCAGACATGGCAAGTGTAAAGGTTTGTGTGTGTGTTTGTATGTTTGTATATCTGTGTAGTGTTCAATGCTTTTGAGGCCATTCACAGGCACTACAACTTCCATTTCCCTACTTCGACAAGCCTGCTGATGTCATTCAATTTGAAATACACCTTTGGGGAAAGAGTATCCCAGTAATCTCTGTGGCGTGTGCTATAACTGCGCAATGCTGTAGTGTGATGTACTCATTAGGTAGGAGTTCTAATCCCAAACATGGCAACTGTGAGACTTGGTGTGTGTGTGTGTGTGTGTGTGTGTGTGTGTGTGTGTGTGTATGTGTGTGTCTGCCATATGTGTCCTGTGTGTTGGTAGCTGTGAGTGTGTAACAACAGGACTCAGTGTGGAGTGTTTTTTTTCAGATTTCTTATATGGTGGGCCTATTATATGTCACAATGCCCACCTTACAACGATAACAGATGTCAAACAGCAGCAAGGTTGGTGTAGACAATCCATACCACTACATGTGACATCATGGCTTGACGAACAATATAGACAACCCTTGTATTATCCAGAGAACACTCTCCACCCATGTCTCATACAAAAACACACTTGGCTAGGCAACAATAGCTATGTTGGTAGTTCCCTGCATATTGCCCACAGATAGTAACCATGGTGTGATTGCAGCAGACTACAGAGTGCATGGCACCCTGTCCCATCACTACAATAGGCACACAATTGCATACAGTGCTCCTTCACTATGTTCCCCACTGGATGTCTGCAACAACTGTAGTGCCATCAAATGTAACCCACAAAGGACATACCATGCCTTATACACATGCCCTGTATAGACAGATGCCACTGACACCAGGGAATACCTATATCATGCTGTCAATGTAGGTGCAGGGTCAACCTGGCGTCCATTGCCAGTTCTCACCACATGAGGCCAGGAGTGGCACATCTGATGATAACAATCTGTCTACACAACATGCCCCTGACACCCCAAGTACACTTTCACATGTCACAGAACATGCATGTGGGATGTGTGCACATCCTAGACACCGTCCACATCATGGAATATAGAACACATGCATGGCAAGCATTGCACAGCACTGGCCAACCACAATAGTAACCCAGATGACTGGATGGTGAATACAATACCCACCTGTGTGGACCAATCCAGACACTACACCTCTGAGCCACATTGCAGACCATTGTACTGTGGCCTGATGCCAAAGTATGCCCTTTACCTAGCCTTGTACAGCCTTCTGGCACAGTAAACCACTACACACCTGTGAAGCAATGCACCCATGCATGTCAGTACTGGCAAAACTGTGTGTGTGTGTGTGTGTGTGTGTGTGTGTGTGTGTGTGTGTGTGTGTGTGTGTGTGTGTGTGTGTGTATGGAGTATAATGATTCAGACAGCATTCACACTCACTACACCTCCCATTGGCCTACTGAAGCATGCCTTCTGATGTCAGACACCTTGACATACCCTTTGCCCATATATCATCCTGATAACTCATGTGGTGCATGTGATACCTGTGTATTGCTGTATTGTGGCAAATTAGCTAGTTAGTAAGTCTAATTCTGACACTGCCAACTGTGATAATGGTGTGAGTCCCTGAGAGAGTGTGGCTGTGTTTTCCTTGACACCTGTTCATGTGAACAGGCACATGTACTACACCTACCTTATCCCTCCTTTATCACTGTTGCAGATGTTACTCACCATCGAATATACCTTTGGACAGTTCTCCAGCATGTAAGCTCTGTGGTGCATGCAATAACTGCATAGGCATGTGATAGCATTACATAGTCAGGCAGGGGTTCAAAACCCTGTACTGGTAAGTGTGTGACACAAACATGCTTAGGTTTTACTCTCCCACCCTCTTCTTGTCTTACTTTGTCACTGTCTCTCTCACTTCCTCTCTGGTGGATGTGGAGAAGTACACCTGCTTTGCTTAGGCAGCATCTTGTGTTTTGTAAGTGATGCTCATGATCAGCTGATGGCCTATGCACGAATTGCAGTCCCCCACTAGCTGATTGCATGTGGAACAGCTGTGGCAACATTCCAATAGTCAATTGCATGGGAACAAACTACTATAACTAGGAACATCATGTGGGTGCTGGCCCTTTTCATTCACTGTGAGCAGGACTTCATGTCTGTGTTTGGCAAACAGCATCACAGATGGTACTGGGATCCACCTCTAACAACATACACTGTGGAGACAGGCCAACAAACAGGAGGGGGATGTTCCAGACATGACTACAGAATGCAAGTGTTGCTCTTCTGCATTTGGAGTAATGTTGGTTTAACAGAGTTTGTGTGGATATGGCTGGTCTACATGATTTAATACCTGTCATGACAGTTATATGTGTTTGAGGAAACTCCCGCCTGTAGTGTTATCTGCAGACTGGCCAGTGTTTGGAGTCTTATGTTTCTTGAGTTACTCACAGATCACCTATCTTAGAACTGCAGAAGCATAGTTTGAGGATTGCAGTCGGTACATGGTACAAAGATATCACACCTTAAAAAGTTTAATGAATAAAGCTTTCAGGTCTACACCCTTCATCAGTATAACACTACAACAATACTATTATATTTAAATAGGAGACATCATCAAATCACATGCTTCAGCCCATCCCTAATCAAACACACAAAGAAACTTAAAGAAACAGCACTATAGGTGTAACCTATGTGTTATAAATATTAAAAACAAAATATAAAGACTTACTATCATAGTAATGGTCTAACAGACTCTATACATCTAAGTGTAATATAATAATATACACACATATATATAATTAATTTACTCATATCTAAAATATGCAATAAAAATTGCAGTATAAATGCAACAAATGCAATAAATATAATAAAAATAATTTTTATATAGAAACAATATGATATACTCATCTAAAACCTATAAGCATATGCAATGGCAAAGACTGAGTTTTTAGGCTTATTTAGAACTGGGTATTGTGCCAAGGGGCTTAAGAATACTGAAAATGCCCTCTTATGGCAATACCTACAATGAATCATTGATGCAATGGCAACAGTTAAACCTTAAATTGAGTGCAGACTACATGGTATTAATGAACAATTTTTTTGAACCAATAGAAAATAGTTTAATAGAAGAAATAGAAATGCTGGAGTCTAAAATTACAAGTATGCCTTGCTTTAATGACTCAATGGAACTTTATCATAACTTCCTGTCACGTATTCAAGCGCTAGATTTAAAACTGCAGCAGAGGAAAAATAATAAACTGCAGAGGGATATGTATGATTTTAAACAAAACCGGATCTTCTCCTGGCCAAGAGAAGAAAATGTAGCTGTTACTCATAAAAAAGCACAACATTCTGTTGATAAAAAGAAGTCTGGTTTACTTGACCAGTTGGATATTTTTGAACAACATGTAACAACGGTGGGTTCTGATCTTCATAAAAATAATTCTTTAACGTCTATTTCTTCAACTAGTTCACCGCTTGTACCTTTAAAAGATAAAGGAACTATTCCACAGCAATCAGCTGTTGACAATGAAACTGACGTCAGAAAGAGTGACGATGTACGTCCTAAGGTGAGGACCAACATGGCGCCTGAGGCTACAGTTACGAGCAAGAGGGTGTCGCAAAAGGAAATAACTTCGTTTTCTCCCTTTCTTTTAAAGCAACCGGAGAAGGTTGCTTTACAAATACAGCAAAAGGACTCTTTTTTTATTGCAACAGCAACAACATCCAAATTTGAATGGAAAGAGAAATAACAGCAGCCCAATGGTACACAACAAAGTGAGCAGACGCTAAAGAAAGTTGTTAGAGGTACTTTAAATTTATCTAATATTGAATTAGCGGAGGCCCAGCATTTACTTTTGAGTAAAGGGCTTAAATTTATTCCGAATATGAGAGATAATATAGTACAGGCGATACTGGACTTAAAGATGTTTCTACGAAATGTTGCACTTAAACTTATTTTTAAAAATGATAATACCTATGTGCCAGTATGTAAGAAGTCAGGTATATTTATGCCTATTTTATGTCCCGTTCTGACTGCTTTCTCGAATATTGTTGAACGTGATTTACGTGTTTATTATAAAGGGAATGTAGTAAATAAGAGAATATATAATATTACTTATCCAGAATATTTAGGTCTAAATGAATTAAAGTTTAATGATACTATAGTGATTAAACAAGCAGACAAAGGGGGAGCAACTGTTGTTATGGAAAAGGAGTTTTATTTTACAAAAGTTTACGAAATTTTGAATGATGTTTGTACTTTTAAAGAAATTCCATATACTAACATACAGAGTATTATTGCTGAGGTGAATATGGTAATTTATGAACTGCAATTAGTGAATGACATAAGTTTGGAATTATTCAATTATTTGAGCGTTCCATGTCCAAGAATACCTCAAATTTATGGTAATCCGAAAATTCATAAAATGTTACTAACCCACCCCTGAGACCTATTGTCTCAGGTGGTGGGTGGGTAACAGAACCCATTTCAAAGTACCTTCAAAATGTGTTGGGGAACTATATAGCAGTTTGTAGCACTGTATTGAAGGATACTAATGATTTCTTAAATAGTCTCTATATGTGGCAAATTGATAACAATGTGGATGAATATATTATGGCCACTTTAGATATTACGTCCTTGTTCACTGTGATTCAATGACTATGGAGTGAATGCACAGGAATTTTTAAACAATGAGATAAAAATGCATGGGAGGAGATTGAAACAATATGTGCTCTTCTAGAAGTGGTTTTAACACATAATGTTTTTATTTTGATGGGAAACTGTTTCTGCAACTAACGGTGTTGCAATGGGCACACCAGTGGCAAACACTTATGCCAACTTAGTGCTATATGAATGGGAGAAGGAGGTAATACTAAACAAACTCAATTATATGAATGAGAAAGTCGTCTTCTATAAAAGGTTTGTAGATGACTGTTTTTTATTGTGGAAAGGTTCCCATTCAGAGTTGGAAAATTATTTGCAATACATGAATGAGTCAACAGACTTTCTAAGGTTTAAAATGACAGCATCTTGTGATAACATTAGTTTTCTAGATGTAACATTATTTAAGAGTAATAACAAATTGGAATCTAAAGTATATAAAAAAGATGTTGACTCACTGAGATACATAAGTAAGGATAGCATGCATGCACCCCATATATTTAGAGGAGTTCTTAAAGCACAATTTATTAGGCTAAGTAAGTTAAATACTGATGAGCTTAATTTTAATGAACAAACTGAAAGTATGGCGAAAGAGTTTGAAAGGAGTGGTTACCCAAAGAAACTTATTGATAAAGCATTATGTGAAGTAAAAAATGAGAGACAGACGAAATTTAAACCAATATTGCTAGGAGGTATAATGATGAGGAGAGACAATTTGTGTAAAGATATAAAGTTAACTAGATATCTGACCACATATAATTTAAATACATGTAATGTAAGTGCTATACTAGAAAAGAATTGGCCAATTCTATTAGCCATGCCTGAAATGAGATCCATAGTAGGTGATAAACCTAGTTTTTCATATAGAAGTGCCGAAACTTTAAAACAGAAATTATGTTATAAAGACTTCCATACTAAGCCTAAGACTAATAAATTGATGGGAATAAGGAAATGTTACAACTGCTCTTGCTGTAATGATTTATTTGAAGGTGGTGATTTTTTTGAACATCCTACTAATGGAGAAATTATTAGAATGACCACGTTAACAACTTGTAATGAAGAAAGGGTGGTATATTTAGCTACATGTATAACATGCTCTTCATTTTATGTGGGTAAAACTATTAGAAAACTTAAAGAGAGAATAACAGAACATAAATCAGAAATCAGGAGGAGAGTAGTAACAAATGCTTTAAGCAAACATATTATAGAAAAAGGTGAAAATCATGTATTTAAATTTAGAGTATTAGCTGTAGTAAATATTAGTCTAAGGAAGGGAGATATTAATAATTTCCTAGAACTGAAAGAGTTAGAATGGATTATTAGACTTCAGGCAGACGTCTCCCCTGGGTTAAATAATGCTGTTAGTCTGAAACCAATATTAGTTAAAAAACAAAGAGAAAGGTTATAAATTTTATGGCTATACTTTTGTATATATTCTTTAGTTAATTATGTATGCAAATTTAGATGAGTATATCATATTGTTTCTATATAAAAATTATTTTTATTATATTTATTGCATTTGTTGCATTTATACTGCAATTTTATTGCATATTTTAGATATGAGTAAATTAATTATATATATGTGTGTATATTATTATATTACACTTAGATGTATAGAGTCTGTTAGACCATTACTATGATAGTAAGTCTTTTATATTTTGTTTTTAATATTTATAACACATAGGTTACACCTATAGTGCTGTTTCTTTAAGTTTCTTTGTGTGTTTGATTAGGGATGGGCTGAAGCATGTGATTTGATGATGTCTCCTATTTAAATGTAATAGTATTGTTGTAGTGTTATACTGATGAAGGGTGTAGACCCAAAAGCTTTATTCATTAAACTTTTTAAGGTGTGATATCTTTGTACGTATCTTGCATTTGGCAGTAACACCATTGTTACTTTAGTCGGTACATGGTGACAGCCATGAGAGTTACTGACTTCATATCCCTCATAGGACATATGTCACAACAAACCCTGTTACAACAGTAAATGTATGAGGGTATCACAGCAACATGCCAATATTGGCCCAATGTTTGTGCCTCCAGCCTCAAGTCTGTCAACCTTTGTACATATGTCATGCAGTAAGAGGTGCATATGTTCTGTACACCATTATTTATGGATACCTGATAACAAGCCAGTCAGATATCAGACTGCTAGACATGTTATGTATAGTAGGGGTTATATTTGAGGACATAACCTGAGCATTCTGTGGTTGTGTGTACAGTAGTGGGGTCTGTGTACTTATGGTGGTTGTCGACAGTATGTGTATTGCGAATACGTACCTTGGCCTGTGTACAGACTGTGGTAGATGTCATTTTTCTTGGTCCTGTTCTATCTGATGTTACATGGTGCTCCAGTCTATGATACCCTATCAGCTCACATGTTTGTAGGGCCAAACACACACGTGTCCCATACCACAGACAGGCATTGGACTACACTGTGTCATGGCCCAGTATATGTAGGGTTAGTGTGTGAGTGGCACATATGAGGATGGTGTTGATCAGACACTCCATATAGTGTAATAGTAAGCTTGTGTACCATATGTGGCTGTGGCTGTGTTCACACTGGTTGTGGGTATGCACTTTCACACAGGTATCTGTTACTCTCTGCTGTGACATGCCTGTAGAGGCTGCTATATTTGCAGGTACATGTGTATCCCCTCATAAGAAATGTATGCCAGTGTTGTGGCAGTCTGCCTGTAGTTTGCACAGTGCTTTGTTACATGCCTAGCAGCTTAGTGTAATTATCCAGTGTGATGTTATGCCCAGATATTTGTCAGATGTACTGCTGCCAGGCCATAATTGTTGTGTATTTCTGACAAAGCAGTGGGATGCTGTACAGATGTATGTCACTAACTACTGGGTAGTATGTGGCCATGTGACCTCTGCACCACCGGTTATGTATCAGGACAGACAGGAGTGTGTGAATGCATAATCTGTGTGGGCATATGTAGTCCAGTATTTACGTGATATACCCATGTACATGGCTGTTAACATCCACATTGTTAGGCTTGGTCCACATGTCTCACACTAAGGGGATCTGTGTATACCTCTGGACTGACCAGAGTGTGCCAGACTGTCCCCATATATTGGTCATATCTCTGCTGTAGTCCACAGGATCATTACTGTGATATCAGTGGTACTGTACTATGATGACCTTAGGATGTCTGTCAGTAACTGATGGCGTACATGTCAATAGCAGATGTGACCTCCCACACACAACATGTCTGTTAAGACAACCCCTGTTACAGTAGCAACAGTTTACATATATACCTGCAATACATACATGACATCCCCTTGCACTAAGAGGTTGAGACTTTTGGTGCTGAGGTATGACTCCACTCCATGTTCTGGATATATGGTAAACATATATGTGTGGATATATATATATATATATATATATATATATATATATATATATATATATATATATATATATAAAATATATATGTACATATATATAGTTTCATAGTTTCATAGTATAGTACTAGGCTATTTGCCCTGGGGCATTTGTAAGCCTAGCCATAGTGATGTGGCTTTTGCCACCCCATGAAATGGTACAAAAATGTACAGAATAAATCTAGAATACTGTGCCTCTGTCTAGTAGTGACACAATGAAGGTCCCCTTATATAATAGAATTAGTTTACTATGCCCCTGTCTAGCAGTGACACAGATGTGACCCCTGGGGTAAACTTACGATCTCCCATCCACTCATCAAGATTTCTCTTGAAGAGAGTCAGTGAGGGGCTATGCCTAATACGAACTGGGATCCTGTTCCAAAGCATGGGAAGCCTCTGGGTTATGAATCTATCCCTCCAGCATGTCCTATTCATACTTGTGCGAGGTTTAAGTCTTTAGCTCGTGGTCCTGATGGATTTGGATTTTTGAGGTGGAGCATGTCCATCAGATCCTGATTGGACATGGCCTTGTACGTCAGGCAGAGATCACCTCTGAGCAGGCGTTATGCTACTGAATAGAGCTGAAGTTTCTTTAGTCTGGCAGAATAAGACATATGTTGGAGACCCTTGATCCTTTTGGTGAGGTACTTTTGTGGTTTCTCCAGCTGTTGCAAATGCCGGGTGAGGTACATACCAAATGGGGCATTGTACTCAATCATGGGTCTGATGAGGGAGGAATATAGGGGTACAATTACATCCTTGGATCTGGATGTGAATCCCTTCATGATGAGGTGTGCAAGGTAGAATGTTTTTCTAACCACTTTGGCAACGTGGGTGTCAAATGAGAGGTCGCTGTCTACTTGGGTCCCTAGGTCTCTGATTACTTTTTCCGTACTCAGTGGGTTGCTGTCTATGTGATAATTTGTGGGTACTTTGTTTTTTCCAAAAGGGATGACTATACATTTTTTGGCATTTAGTTTAAGGCCGTGACTACGGCACCAGTTGTCCGTTTCAGTGAGGCCTTTTTGTAGGATGTGTGTGTCTGCTGGTGTATCGACTATGGCGCCTAGTTTGCAGTCATCTGCGAACTTTGTCAGCCACAGCCCTCCCAGGTTTGCTTTAACATCTGAGTAATAAATGCCGAACAAGGGGGGGTCCCAGGACAGATCCCTGTGGGACACCACTTGTGACTGGCTTTGAGTCTGACATTGCTCCAGCGATTTTAACTTTATGGGTTCTGTCCTTTAGCCAGTTTGCAACCCATCTAGTGACATAAGGGTTTACTTTTAAGCTGTTTAGCTTATCTATGATGCCTGAGTGGGGTATTGTGTCGAAGGCCTTAGCCAATTCCAGGTATGCTGTATGGACTGCTTTGCCTTCATCAATGGCTCTAGTGACTGTTTCAAAAAAGTCAACCAGGTTTAAAAGGCAGGAGCTGCCTTTTACAAAGCCGAACTGGGTGGGGTCAAGTGTCTGTAGGTCCCCCATGTCTCTGTTTATGAGTTCCATAATGATTCTTTCCATAGCTGTATATATATATATATATATATATATATATATATATATATATATATATATATATATATACACATATGCATACACACACACACACATATATATATATATATATATATATATATACATACATATATATACATACATATACACATTTATATATGTCTACACATATACAGGTATATAGATATATTTGCACATATAGTTATAGATATCTACATATATATCGACATAGATATACGTATGCATACATGATGTACATACATACATATATATACATATATATATATATATATATATATATATATATATATATATATACAGCGAGATCTATATATGGCCATATATATGATGCACTATACAGATGCGTATAAATAAATACATACCATATATATATATATATATATATATATATATATATATATATATATATGCACATGTAGACATATATCTATATATGTATATGTATATATCCATATCCTTGTCATGTGTAAACATTACTGTTGTGTATACCTTCCCAGATGTATCACACGGTATGTATCTATGTGTATATTTGGATATAACAACATATGTGATGCAACAATAATATCACTAACAAGTACTATACAATTGTAGATGTCACAGCAATTGTTCAATACTTAAATAACTGACAAGAAATACCCATTGGATATAAAACTTGTAAATTAAAGAAAAACATGACCAACCAAGTATTTCCGAAGTGTTTTAATAATCCACAAACTAAGCGCTTTCACCATCGACACATGGCATCATCAGAGTGAATGGAATCAAGTTGAAGCAGTGCTTTATACATTTTGGTTAAACCCTAATCCAATTAACCAGAGCCTTAATTACCTTGTCCTTAAAGAAGCATTTGTCAAATAAATACAAATACATATAATGTCCCAGCCTCATATTTGACAATAATAATAATAATTGTGTAAAATACACATAGGAGATACATGTAAATACATACATACAAAAATGCATATCCAATAATTTACCTTGTGGTCCATGCACTTAATTATTGTGTCATTTTAATGTTTAAATAACATTTGCTTTTTGCTTCAGTATTGGTTTTAAGGAGATGTATTCATTGAGCCCAGGTGGCATAAAGGCATTCAACATAATCTGCCATTTGTACTCCAAAAGTTCCACCTTTAATTTTTCATCTCCTCATTAAAATTATAAAAAATAATTAAGGCTCTGGTTAATTGGATTAGGGTTTAACCAAAATGTATAAATCACTGGTTCAACTTGATTCCATTCACTCTGATGATGCCATGTGTCGATGGTGAAAGTATTATTAAAACGTTTCGGAAATACTTGGTTGGTCATGTTTTTGTTTAATTTAATTGTTCAATACTATTCAATATGTGTACTGACAGAAATATTGGAAAAACAATAACTGTCTTCACAGCTGTCATGGTGTAGCATTTAATTGTTGCGACTATATTGTACAGTGTCCTAGGTTCAAGACCTGCAAGGGCTGTTTATTTTGTTGCTGGGCAGAACAAGGGGTATTGGATACAGAGTGGTTAAGACAGTTTTGAGCAGCTTTAAGTGCATTTGCGTGGGTTTGTGTGAAGCTAAGTGGTGCTTAGGTATGGTTAAATGTACGGGTGCTTACACCTTGTAGGCGTCGCTTACCAGTGCACAAATGAGCTTAGCTGTTATATTGCAGCAATGCTGACACCTGCTAAGCATGGCTCAGCCCTGGTAGCCAGTGCTCACATCCCAGTCTGATAACATAGCAGGGTAATGACATCTGTAATAAGTGTATGTAATGCCATGTACATAACATGCATCTATGTGCTGTCATTACAGTAGCAAGGGGTGTGAGTCTCCTGTCTGGGACACTTGAGTTTATATGGCTTGTACAACACTCTTATCCATGTGAAAGTGTTACATACAAGGGTAGTATCCCAGGTTATATGCAGTCACACTGGCAAGGAGTGTATCATTACGTTACTACTGTTGACAGTGCTTTTCCAAGCAAGAGTAGATTGCTAATTGTAGTACTGGAAACAAACACCCCTGCATGCATAGATGGACTCTGAGTCCTCACTGTTGCGTTCCTGGTGTGTGAGCTGTGTCACATTATATATTTCCTACTGGATAATGATCTGACATGTGGAAAATAACTGTAGACTACTGTCTGTATAGCACATGTCAGTGAGGGCTGCTATCATGTAGTAATGGCATACCTATCAGTGTCAGACGTCTGTCTGTCAACACATTCATCCTACTGCATAGCTAGTTGGTGAGCTGATGTCTGTCAGTCCCTGTGCAGATGTTAGGTATCCATCTTTGATACATACAGGCAATCTATGCTTGACTGATGCTGACATTTCTGCCAAGCTGTGTTACAAATGGTACAGATAGGACTCAATACCCTGTACGCACCACATGCCATGGATACCTCAACTACACTACCACAGTCAACAGAACATGCTTGGGTACAGGTATCCAAGACAGACACTAACCATGTTATGTAATACATTTGGCATACATGTCAACTGGAGCACCTCACCGGCCCTCTGCAGAAGGCACCCAGAGGATTAGCTGATGTATGCCACTCTCATCCTGAGGGTCATCACAGTGGTGTCTGTAGATAGATGGCTTGCTGGCACATGGCAGGTGGCATGATACCACTGTACACACATCCCCTACACTTCCCATCTCTCCATGGACAATAGCCAGGTACACACCTATGAACACCTGCACTGATGCACCCCAGTACTGGCAATTGTGTACGTGTGCATTACTGAGAATATCAGTGTCTGTGTGTTAGTAGACCTGTAGTTGGGAATACCCTGAGGCCCTTCACACCCACCGAACCACCCATTGCCATAGTTAGATGTGGCTGCTGCTGTACCAGACATTACATGTACCTTGTTCTGCTCCTCTCCCTAAAGAATACCTGGGCCTTGCAGTACCAGCACAACACCATTGTACAAATGGGTTGATAGGCATGGGATATCTACTGAGTTCTGGCAAGTGTGTGTATGTGTGCATGTGTGTATATATGTAGGGTACAGCATTCCGAGGCCACCTACTCCTATTACAGTATGCATTGCTACACAGTATTAGGGATAGTGATGTTGTTGCCCATAGGAGAGGAATGACAATGCATCACCCTACTATGCCTGTGGCATGTGCATTAGATGTATATTCCTGTAGTAGCACTCCTGGGATGGACAAGGGGTTGTATTGCAGTCCTGGTCAATGTGTGATGGTGGTTACATTAGAGTGTCATCATGGGTTCCAGTGTGTACAATATCCACAGTGGGGTGTGGGTGCTGGGTATACTGTCATTATACCATATTAGCCTGTCCCTGCATCGATGTTATGGATGACAGGGATGTGGCACAGGTATCATCATATGCACAGGGTGTGTTGTTGGTTTGCCAGAGACCTAGGCTGGGCCATGCGTTTGACACCATGTGAGTGAGTGAGGGGTTTTAATTACTGATATGGCTGTGGTGATGTGGTGTGTGTAGGTATGGGGTTGCCCCTGGTGTGTTTGTGTTGTGTGTGGGTATTCATGCACACAGTTCTGCCATGTGGCTGCCCTATACAGGTGTTTGGTGGACAGCTGCAGACCATACCTGGCAGGGTGTGCAGTTCACTGCCTCCAGCCACAGACACAAGAACTGTGCCTGCCAGGGGTTCCACAGGCATGTCCATGTAGAAGCCTCAATATGCTACTCTCCCCTGATGATGATGCTACTCTCCCCTGATGATGACATATGTCCGCTGGAACCAGCTCCTGGGACTGGCCAGGCCCATGTGCATGTGGCCTGTGTGGTGTGGTGTGGACAGCACCCCCCCTGCAGTTCTGGGGCTGGTACTGCCACTACGGGAGCAGCTTGGTGTCCTTGCATGTCCATGTTGACCTGCAGATGTTGGTGTTGCTGGCCTATGTCCACGTGGCCATCGCACCACTCCCACCACATGCTCTAGCATGGACAATCCACAGTTGAGGAGGCCCACCATCTCACCCCACCCTCTATCCATGGCCTCTGTATAATAACAGAGGGCTCCTGCAAGATCTCGGATGTTGTCACTTACAGCAAAAAAGCAGCCCTCTGCAGCCTCAGACCCTGTCTGGTGTACCATTCCATACATGCCTGCTCCTCCATGACAGCCTGAAACATGCGTCTGGTGGTACCAGATGTGGCACTTCTGCCATGGGCACTATGACCTGTGGCCCTCCCACAAGCATCCCTGTACATCTGCTTATGTGGTACCCTGCCAGACATCCAGCTATGGCTGCTGTGTCCAGACACAGCAGCCATAGATACCTCACTGTCCTGTGCACTGCCACCAATCGCCAACGGTCCCTCTGCCTTGGCCACTGGTGATGGGGTATCTATAGGCACCGTGACTGTGTGTGGGGATGGGGTGGATAACAAGGGGATGTCAAACAATGGCGCAGTTTTGGCCTCTGACAACCTCGCCTTTGCCTCAACACACCCATCATCATTTTCAATGTCTGCATAGACTCCAACATCAGATTGCATGCAGGAGGGACCCTGACCCATCTCGCCACCTGTGAGTGGAAAACAAGATATGCACTTTAATACCTGTACTTCATTGCTTAACAGTGCACACATACACACACACACACACACACACACACACACACACACACACACACACACACACACACACACACACACACACACACATGTACACACACACACACACACACACACACACACACACACACACACACACACACACACACACACACACACACACACACACACACACACACACAGACACCATAATACCAATCTGTCCCTGAGTTTACAGACTGTCCCAAGTTTATTCTCTTAAGTTCCCCATCCTGCATCACATTTGGAAACTTACACTCAT
This sequence comes from Protopterus annectens, assembly GCF_019279795.1. NCBI lineage: Eukaryota > Metazoa > Chordata > Ceratodontiformes > Protopteridae > Protopterus > Protopterus annectens. The sequence continues at coordinate 83,412,593 of NC_056746.1, read as the reverse complement.
TAATACCAATCATTAATGTATCATTCTTCTAATTGTCTTGACAAGTGACCACAAAACATGACCTGTTACTCAATTACCTCTTTGACTTGATTGGAGTTGGTTTTACAAGTACTCACTGCTGTCATCCAGTGTTTACTCTGAGTTTGTTCAGACATCGTGAGCATGGGCCCCATATGTTAGAGACTTCTTCAGTCACTCAATAATGTCACCCACTGGAGTGTCATATGTAACTATTGCTCAGTAGATGCAAGATCTGTTGCTCTATTAACTTATTATGTGGACAACAGTAATATTTGGATACACTCACTGGTACTGTCTAGTAATTCCCCAATGCATCTGTAGTGCTGCATACATGGGTATTCTTTCACCTTTCTGCTGACTGCAATTATAACAATATACCTGATGTCTAGTTTCTCTCCAAATGCATGACCCATGCTACAGACCTTATTATACTATCAGCTGTCCTGAGATTACATATCAGACAAGTATTCCTGGTGTCTCATGTGTCAGTCCATGTCCATGTACTGCACAATTCCAAAGGGAAGTCGAGATGTATGAACAACCCCACATTCACACATATGCATAAATGGAAACACACACAAACACACACACACACACACACACACACACACACACACACACATACACACACACATCCTACATGCATCAACCCCCTCCACTCCACCAGATTGCACTTACAGAAAAAATAACCCACCCCCCACACACCCACACACACACACACACACACATACACACACACACACACACACACACACACACACACACACACACACAAACTTACAGGTGAGGTTGCACGAAGATATTACACACAGACCTCCCTTTACCCATCTGTCAACATGTATAACATATGGTACTCAACAGCATGCAGTACAGCTATAGTCAGTTCCTGCTAGCAACATTATACATCTCTGTGATGTATGGGTTGTGTTAGTAGGTGATGCTCCTTCCCCTGGAAAACACTGCACCCATGTACACAGTATTGCTGTGCACCTGTTCAATACCCTGCCATGTACTGTGCACCATAATGCACAGGTGTACACACCATTGCTGAATGTGTATTACTGTGTCAGTTATGTCTGCTCTGCTGCTCACAGCCCCTATGTGTTTCTCCAACACATACCTGGGATGATATGTGGACAGATGTCATTTGTGAATGCCTGCTGTCTGATTTACAGATGTCATCATCAGCGGTGCATGTATGACCAATACGTTACAATTACAATGACAACCATCAAACCTTACCATGGCTATGGGGAGTGTACACACCCTTATTGATATGATGCCCTCTTCCTTGATATGCCATGGGACCACATTACTGCATATGTTAACATTACATGAGCCTGATATATGACATATGTCATGTACAATCAAATGCAGTGTCAAACAAATGTGTTAGTTGTGCTGATGCTGATTGAGATGCATACACTTCGTGGGTGCATATGTGTGCAGCCCTTATCATGATGGTTTGTTGCACCTACTGTTATGTGTACTACAGCAGTCACTATTCCTGGCAGGGGTATACTAGCATGGGGCATCTGCATTTGTCAGTATATGATCAGTCTGCCCTACATGTGTCCCCCAACTCTGCATGATTGCAAGGTCAACTCATGTGCACATCCCTTGGAGTTCTCACACTGACGTCACTATTGCTGTGGAGTCAGGGTTATGTCTGCCACAGTTCCTGCCCTTCACTGTGTGCAGATACAGCCATTCATAGCATCCTTTGGTTCCCTGCTTCAGTGCACTGTTGTGTCATGATGACACACCCTCCCTTCCTTCAACCTTTTTGCAGATGCTTGACAACTATGGCTTATACATATGGGTCAGTTTGCAGTGTCCCAAACACTGAACACCACATGTAACAGCCTAGTCCCAGCTAATGAATGGCAAACATACAGGTGTACACTGGCATCGGCACAGTGCAGATGGGGATGGCGGGCATGAGGTGGGGTGAGGTGTTGGTTGTGCAGCACATGTATTGTACATGATACTGTCTGCAGGTTTCCAACATGGTCTTGGTACACCAGTACACATTGCAATGCATGCCTTTTGGGGACTTCTTTTATACATATGCT
>NC_056746.1:83395497-83405497 GCF_019279795.1 Protopterus annectens | reverse complement strand
CTTAAGGTATATGGCTGTACATTACCATACATTTCACTTTGGGAACATTGGTGGCCTACTGCTTACTGTCATACAGACTGTTCTGTTTGTCAGTGTGATTGTGATGTTTTCAGTTAAGCATTGTTATGTAACAGATACATCCCATTGTGTCAACTTAAGTCTTTTCCCCTAGGGATTGAGTACTGAGTGTAATTAGAGGCTGCTGAACTATACATCTGCATTACTTACTGGTGATTGATTGTTACCCTCTGGCCCAGTCTTTCTTACTGTTGTACTACTTGAAGGCCTTTGCCTGGACAGCAACATATGTTATGCTTTCAGATTACTGTATAAAATGATCTGCTTGAGAGTTGCATTACTCACTTAGTATGTATTTCAAAGTCTTAACAGCTATATGATATGGCATATACAACTGTAATAGTACACAAATAAACATTTCTTATGTATGCAAACTTGTGTGTGGTGTCATATCCTTTGACTTTTCTGTGAGAATATGTTTCAGGCAACAATTGTCTATAGTATGAGTGACTCATACACTGCCCATTTGAAAAGGTGGCAACTGTAGGAATACTGGCTGTTCAATATGCTGTGTACCCTCCAAATATGTATCTTCCTATACATATCTATGTGTGTGTATGTGTAGTTACATATATATTTATATATATGTGTATATATATATATATATATATATATATATATATATATATCTATATATATGTAGCTGCATATGTGTGTGTGTGTGTATCTTTTGAATGTTTATTGCTTCCACATTGTACATTCCCTATGGTAGCCAGACTGTACTGCATGATATGTTATCAATACCATCCTGACATCATACAGGTGAGATAGATTACTGTTAACGTCTTGTGGCCATGTTGTGTAGGGTCCTGGGTATGGGACTTGCAACAGTTGGTATTGTGTTGCAGGGCAGATTTATTTGGCTGTGGGGGAGGGGGTGATATCAATACTTACAGGTTTTATTTAGCTTGGGCCCTCTCACCCCCATTAATGGTGCCTTTGGTCATATATGTATTTTTTATGTTCTCTTTTATATCTATCTATATATATATATATATATATATATATATACATATATATATATATATATATATATATATATATATATATATATATATATATATATATATATATGTTATATATATATATATATATATATATATATATATATATATATATATAATCTTTTATATATATATATATATATATATATATATATATATATATATATATATTTATACACACACATATGTAGACATATATATCTACAGATGTATGCATATGTGTGTGTATATATATATATATATATATATATATGTATATGTGTGTGTGTGTGTGTGTGTGTGTATATATATATATATTTTATATATATATATATATATATATATATATATATATATATATATATATATATATATATATATAAATATATGCACACACACATACATCTACATGTATAAATACATTTCCTTTACTATTGAATGACTGTGCTGAATATGTTTGTGAAAACACCAGGGTTATGTATATCTGACATGGCTTAGTGGTAAATCACTTTGGCTATGGTGTGCAGGGTCCTGGGTTCAAGACTTGCAAAGGCTGTTTATTTTGTTGCTGGGCAGAACAAGGTCCATTGGATGCAGAGTGATTAAGGCACTTTTAAGCAGTTATAAGTGGGTTTGAGTGGGTTTGCGCAGAGATAAGCACTGCTAACTTCTGGTTGCAGTTTCTTGTACTGATTTAGCTCTTTAATTGCTTAACCTGTGTAGGTATTGCTTACCCCTGTGCAGGCAAGCTTAAAGCCGCTTACTGCTGCTTAAAAGTGTTTACTCCTGCTTACCCTCTCACCAATTTCTTTAAAAGAAATTAAAAAGGTTTGATAGGAAAGTGGTGAAAAAGGGGCACAAAGAGGGAAAGACAGTAGGGAAAATAGCTAGGCATGTGCAGGACAGGTGTAGGGAAGGTCCATAGCTGCCCATTTCTTCTACAGCAACAGCTGTGCATATACACTGATTTGGAGGTAGATTTGGACACTCATACCCCTGAGAGAGGGGTGAGGACAACAATAATATGTTGTGAAGCCAATTAGACCAGATTACATGTCCAGTGGACATGTGTGCAAAATGGAGAGCTATGTATGGAGCGAGATTTATTTTGGGGAACAGATTGCCCTTTTTTTTAAGGTGAGAGTGGGATGTTGGGGAGGGATAGTAGGTATATTTTGGGGAGATAGGATGGGTGGGATAACAGACAAGACAGCATGCAGGGGCGGTATAAGACACATGTGGGGGTAAACACCTTGGATAGGGAGGGGTGTTTGGATGTCGGAAGCCCATGAGCCCCTAGTGGAAACAGTGGGACTGAGATCCCCACCCATGGGCAGTCACCACTGCACTTTCATGGCCCTGAAGGTGGCTGTGCTGGGGGCTGAGTAGGAGGGGCAGGCTGACCCTCTAGTTGCATCATGCAGCCCTTAAGCTGGGGTAGCAGATCTCCAAACTCCCTGCGGAGTTCGCTACGTACCAGACCCTGGACCTGGTGACAGGTGACAGTGTCCTGTCTGCACCCACTCCCAAGGGGGTGAGCCCCATTCCCTGAGGCAGTTCCACCCGATGGTGGTTCAGGACCAGCAGACGAAGATGTCCCAGGCTGGGCCCCAGACGTGCAGGTGCCCGGTGCCACGGCCAGATGAGGTGGGAGAGGTGGGTCTGCTGGGACAGGCCTTCCCAAATGTGTTATGGTGTTTCAATTTTACAACATATGTGGGTTAGTAATATTCAACACATTCCAGGATTAGGTATAATATCATGCAAAGATATTCTCATTAACCTGAAACACCAGATATGGAACAGTTGCATAGCAAACAGAACACATGCATATATGGAACCACAGTGGCCATTACAACAGCATGCAGGTACATTGATGGCAGCATGCCACCAACGTGGGAGTATTTCAACATGGCACATGCATAGAAACAAATTTAAATATTTATCAAACAATAGGACATATGTCCCAACAGTAGATTTAATAGTGCACATACCGATTGAGTTGCGTATTTAGTTTATTGTAGCAGATATGGTGGGGGGAGAGAAAGATGTCGATTAACATCTTGTATATCCCTGTAGCTCTCATTACTTTCCTAGTCAGTGCTGTGATCTGTACCTTACAGGTATTATTACACTACCCTATGGCCTTAGTTTGGACAGTGGTATGGATGTAGGCAACTATATACATGAACTGAGTTTTACCTGCAGTACATACCTCCTACCTGGTATACTTGTGGAGGTATTGTTTGTTAACACTACCTGACTGTTTCTACACATATTCCCAGATTCCAGGTTGATGTTATGCACATACCTGTCCATCTCTTATTGCACACAGTCTGGGCATGTCTTGACAACATGCAGGTGAAACCGGGACATATTCTGACTATTGCCCTCATAAACCTTTGGTGAATTGTACAATGACAGTTTTGTTTTCATAGACATTTTCCAAATACGTACAGGCCTGGCAGTCAGTTATATGACATTAAATGCTGCCTACAAGTCAGAGATTAGCACGCTGATATGCCAGAGGGACAGGGTAACAACCAGCAGATATGGGCCAATTAACTGGACATTCTGGACAAATCTGTACAGTTGAGGGGTATGATTCTGCATACAGCTTACTACCACTCCCAGGATTCAAACCATGGCTGTGTCTGCTAAAAATAAAACAATGTAAATCACAGTTGATTGTGCTATACAGATATTGTTGTGTATCTCTTCTCTGATTTCTGACTATAAGTCTCCCGTGTTTTTACAATCTGACCTTGTAATTACAACACTCTTATACAGAGTTTCCTGGACAGTTTTATTATGTAGCGCAGTGTGGATGACAGTGATGAATAATACCTTATTATTCAGAGAAACTGCAACACTAACAATGTCACACAATACCAGCGTAAACAGTACCAGTCCAGGATTTCAATCTTTATTTCTAGTCAGAGTTTTCGTATCTCACAGACTTGTGGGGGGAATGTTTGTTAGCACTACCTGAATGTTGCCACACATATTACCAGATTCCACATTATTATTATTATTATGCACATACGTCTCACTCTGTTACTGCACACACTCTGGTCATAGCTTCACAACATGGGGGTGGAGATGGGACAGACTTTGCTTATTACTCTCATAACATTTTGATGAGTTGCTAGAGTGACAGGTTTGTTTTTATATATATATTTCTGTCAGTTATGATGTCTGTCAATCAGTTATATGTCATTATTTGCTGCCTAAACGTCTGGGATCATCCCACTGATTTGCCATGGGGACAGGGTGACAGGCAGTGGATATGGGCCAATTAACTGGACATTCTGGACAAATCTGTACAGTTGTGGGGTATGATTCTGCATACAGCTTACTACCACTTCCAAGATTCAAACCGTGGCTGTGTGTGCTAAAAATACAACAGTTCACATCTCAGTTAAGTGTGCTATTTGGATTATGTTGTCTATCTTTTCACTGTTTTTTTGTCTACGTCTCTCTCAGTTGTACAATATGACCTCTTGTGATTACAACAATTGTATACAGACATTCCTACACATTTTATTTATGTAGCACTGTGTGGGTAACAGTGCTTAATACAACAGTACTATTAAGAGATTGCAGCACTACATTACCATATGATACCAGAGTTAACGCAAGCAGACCAGCAGTTAGACCTTTATTGTCAGGCTGTTAACCCTTTATTTACATACAACCTATATGAGACTCTTCCTGCCATATTGTCTGGTGTATTAAGTACATGCCATACACAATAAAGGTTTTATATTGGCAATTAACTTTCTACTACTTTTAGATTTATTTCTTATGACAGTACATGCAAGAGTATTACTAACCTGCCTCGTGATGCAACCTCTGCAATCTATAGGCATGGATTTCCCGGTTCACAGCCCACTCATCTGCCACTGTCAAAGATATAAGAGGAATATTTAGCCATACCTACCCATAATATACATGCGCTGGCCATTATTAAACAGGTAGTAGACTGATACTTACGCACAACTGGGACATCCCCCGTCCACCTAGCCTCTTGGATCCACTGATCCAAGAGCTCCCTCTTCCTCTGCTTCAGGTCGGCATAGTGATGCTGACCTGCTCACCAGTTTGAGGTATGCCAGTGGCACTGGTGAGGTCATGGGTGAGATGGTCCCAGGCTTCCACTTTATATTGGGAACCCTGGTACTGACCCTGCAGCAGTCTCTGGTCATGGTCTTTAAGAAGAAGTCCTGCCATGACTTTGGACTTCTGGTTGCCCCAGCACTGCACCTGAAATAGCACTCCTTGTCCCACACCAGTCATAATGCCTACAGGAGAAAACTAAAACCAGTTATGGGATGTATTCCCACCTGTTGGGTTTAAATAGGGCTGATTTCCTGCACTTTGCCATGATTGGACGGTTTTGAAAATGCAAAGCTATGGGCAAACCTGCTTACCTACGGTTGGCATTGCTTAAAGGTGCATACCAATGGGAAAACTGATTTAGCTGGCCTACACATTGCTTACACCTAGTAAGCTGGGCTGTGCAATGCTTAGCGTTGCTTAATTTTTTAATTTGCATACTATTTGCTGTTTGGCATTGATTTATTATTCATTACACGTTATATATGTGTTTGGTATCCATGATTCATGTGTACGTACACTGTATGGGGTCCTTGTGTTTATTAGGAGATTTCAACACTTTATTATAATGACACCTCACATCTGGACTTAATGCAGTACTCCAGTTCACATATTTATGTTATGTAGTAGGTTATGCAACATAAAACTGTATGTAGATTACTTTCACATATTAAGTTTGATTTTCCTATAGTGATGATCTGTTTGGTGATACCTCAGTCTTATGTAGTGCTGTGATGGCTTACTGGTTAACTACTGTGACTATAGTGTACATGATCCTGGGTTCAAGTTCTGCAAGGGTTGTTTATTTTCTTGCTGGGCTGAACAGCAGTTGTTGGATGCAGAGTGATTAAGGCACTTTTAAGCAATTGTAATTGGGTTTGCACAAATGTAAGCAATGCTAACTTCCAGTTAAATATGCTTACAGAGATTTAGCTTCAATATAGCATAACCTGTGTGCCCATTGCTTATCCCCATGCAAATGGGCTTAAACCTGCTTACTACTGCTTAAATATGCTTATTCCCACTTACTACTGCTTAATAGTGCTTACTCCCACTTTCCCCCACACTAATTTAGACAGAAATGTAACATGGTTCTTGGGAAGGTGGTGGATTTGGACACTGTATGGATTTATCATTCATTACACATTATACCTTCGATTTATATCCCTGATTCATGTGTACATATACTGTATGGGGAACTTGTGTTTATCTGTGGATTTTACAACATTATTACAATGACACCTCACATCTGCATTTAATGCAGTACTCCAGTTCACAAATATATGTTATTTAGTAGGTTATACAACAAAAAATACTGTTCATAAAGTGATTTGACATGGAAAATGGAATGTACTGGAGTGAGACTCGAACTGGGAATGACTACTCATAAGGTGAATGCTCTGACCACTACACTATTGCAGTTCTGCTTCATTTGCATATATCTTGATATTTATCTTCTTGTGCCATTTAAGCTGCAGTATACGTAGCTAAGCAATGGGCAAAGCCCGCGCACCTATGGTTAAATTTTATCTGTTTGATAAAATAAAATAAATTGTTTATATTATTATATGTTAAATATTGCTCTTATAAACTTGGGGGGGTGTTGCTGGAGGTATGCAACCCCCTATGAGCGGTCTCACTCATTGTACTAGCTAAACTGCAGTTCTTGACGGCAGGGGCGTGTATATTGTGAAAGCTCTGCTCTCAGTTTCACCCCCTGCACTCGTCCAAGCTCCATGTCCATTTAGTAACTCAGGCAGCGTGCCTTCATTAATATGCATGGTGTGCTGCCGTGCTGCTCCGAAACGGTCGCTTCCATGCAGGACTAAGCTATTCCTGCAAGGAAGTTTACTGAATCCGGGGGATAATACTTTAAGTTTTGATTGGTATGGTTGTTATAAAAGTCACTTTCACGTTACATTCAAACTTGTTAAGAAATCTTTCAGACAAAAACTATGAAAATATTTGGGCTAATAATTTTCTGCAAGAATATGAGTTCAGGGTCAACAGGAATTTTATTTTAATTATGATCAATGTAAGAAGTTTTTTATATGAATATGTAAAATCTTGAGTGATGGTGCACATATCTTACAAATACTTTTCTTGTGCTGGATTAAGAAGTCAGGGGATTCCATTGAACTTGCCAGCACAGTTTGTTAATAAATATGTGAATTACATACTTCAGTGTTAATGTGTCTAACAGCACTTTAAAAATTGCTCATGTGTTGATGACTATCTCAGTTATAAGGAAGGGAATATGCTCTTCCGTTAAGAAAAATCTGCTTCCATGGCTGTGATGGTGTCGACTGATATTAAACAACAAATGTGTTATTCATCTTAATTTTCAGTTATCCAATTCATAGTCAAGTAAAACTGTTTTGTTATTAATACTTTTAGCTGGTATTATTAGAGTATAATAGTAAATTAAGATATCTTGAATTACTGCAACGCTACGATAATTTCAAAATGATTCCAGTGTTAGTATGTTTTAGATATCTGACTATTTACCAGCTAACTCCTTAGCATATGAGAAATAATGTTTTGTCATATTATAATGTTCATGGTAGCTTTGCTTTATATAATCCAAATTCCCTTCTGTATTGAGTATATTACGCTATCTTATATGTTATCTATAGATCCTTATTGACCTGATTGGCTGTGTTACTTTTGTAACTGAGCTCGCTAGTTTGTTCCCTTTCATATTTCTAAACACAGTCTATTTTTGAGTGCACGATATGTAAAGATAGCTTTTCTAACAGTACCCCAAGGTATTTTTAAGATATTTCTCAAATGAATATCATTATTTTGACAAGTCACTGCATATTCTTGCATGGTGTCACTTGTCAGACTTTTGAAGAGATGTTTAGTGAGCTGGGACATAGTCCTTCACCAGACTGTATCTGTCAGAAAAAATAATATGAAGAAAGGAGACAAATGAAAACTACTTATTGTTTGAGTTAGCCAGCTGATACAGAGAATGAGAAAAGTCACTGAATTTATAAAAAGGACATGTCGTTTCTTGAAGAAAACCACATGCATAGCTTCAAAAATGTGAGTTTTTTCAAGAAATCAAGACATGCATTGCAAGTATGCAGAGTAGATGAAATTATGACACCTATGGAAGTGTCCAGGGAGGGGAAAGTAATTGCAGTACAACCCTGATATAAAGAAAGTATCCTTAGTGCAAGATAAATATTTTTTTACAAAGAAATCCCTAATTTTTTAGAAGGTAATAACATACAGAGACTGTCAAAAATGTTAACTGAATGATATCGTTGACAGTACACTTATGGGTTATAGAATCTGGGGTACGCAAAGACATTAAGGTTGAAGGTCAAATAATTTGAATGAATGCCTAAAAATATAGAACAGAGTTAACAAGGTCAAAGTAGAGATATTTTTATGTGGAAATATATAAAAAAATATGAAAAATATCAATGGTGATGTTAGGTAAGTGGAAATATGGGGCACATAAAGAGCAAAGAGTAGGTGGTATAAAGAGCAAAGAGTAGGTGGTATAAAAAATCAACAATAATGTGCAAAAATAAATGGTCTGTAAATCAGAACAATAATAATCAGACTGAGATGTCTGAAGAGAAAGGTAAGAAGTATAAATTTATTTCTGTCATGATCTCCTGACTTGTAAATATTTACATACTTCGCATATGCAAAGGCACCGGCAGATTAGAAACATGATGAGACTATAACAGGGGGAGCTTATTTTATTTATTTATTGACATTTGTTTACCAGGAAAGTCCGACTGGGTAAGGTACTCTTTAGTTTTTAGTGGAGGCCCAGGGAGAAAAGCTCCAAGCTAACAACTTTAATGTAATCAACATTTACAACAGTACTTTGTAATAATGCAGTTTCAATGAATACATAGTATTTGATGTTCACAAACATTTAAGTTACAAGTCTTATACTGAGACTTTACAGATAGAAGAGTGATGTATAAGATAGGTAGGAGCGATTTAAGAAAAGCATTAAAGTGAGGTATTCGAGGGGATAAGCAAGTTTAAGTGTTAACAGAGAAGTAGCGATGGAATAGTAACTTGGTCATGCTAATTAGAAGAAGGTATAGTAGTTTAAAAGTATAATAACATGAGGTATTAGAAGGGGACAAGCAGGTTAAGTGATTTAGTGCTTTAGTGGGAGGTATAAGAAGGTGATTAAGTCCTGTAGCCTAGTCTGATATCTGAACTTGAGGAAATAATAATGTAGACCATGGCTACCATACTTCCATTCCTTCCATATTCCATCAGAATGAGAAATTAATTGGAGCCGTGTTCAGATATACTAATTCAGTGTATTTCATTGGAAGAACTGGCAGACTTAAGAGCACATTGCTATCCAAACAGGAAAATAATGTCTAGTCTCTACAACAAGGTAGAGGTGCAGGACAAAGGAATGGAAGAATATATTTCTACACCTGAACAAAACAAATGGAAATACATTACTGTGAGGGTTTCAAATGTGCCATATTTTAAAAAGAAACATTTTTCTATGGTGAAGGGTAAGATCAGGATAGTGACCTGCACAAGAAGTAACAGTTTGTCTTAAAACCCATTAAGAACTGATGAATTTTAGACTTGCTATTTTCATATCAGGGCAAAGTAGCTTAAACAAATTAGAAGTCATGCAAATCTGTTTATCAGGTTAACAGCTCTATGGTCAGAGAGATGGAGTCCTAATTGCTGACTGAGTGACTCTGGTTTGTGTAATTAGTCTTGGAGTCAGAGGAGTTAGTCAAAGAGGGGGGGGGTGGTACTGAGTAGGTTATTGTTGATTTGGCCTTTCTGACTGAAGGGAGGCTGTTTAT
>NC_056746.1:83360497-83392997 GCF_019279795.1 Protopterus annectens | reverse complement strand
AGGAAGAGGAAATATCAGTATATATATATATATATATATATATATATATATATATATATATATATATATATATATATATATATATGGGTCTACTTTGTTTCATTGAATCTTACTTCACTGAATTTCATTTCACCCGGTCCACTTAGCTGAAAATTCAAATTACTGAAAACTCATTCCCCACTGAAGTGCGATGCTGGAGTTAATATATATAGTTAGAGGGTGTGTGGGGGCACAGCCCCCCACACTGGGGTGTGTGGAGGCATATCCCTTCACTTAGTTTGAGTACATATTGTCTTCTGGGGAGAGTTAGACATTGGTGTTGTAACTATGCATGTCTATTGTTTAAAATGTATTGTTTTGAAGTTTTTGGTAAAATAGAATATAAAACAAACAAAGTGGGGGGCTATGCCACCCAAACCCCCCAATGTGGGGGGCTGTGTCCCCCACCCCCAACTATATATACTAACTCCAGGATCACACTACAGTGTGGAAAAGGGCATATACCTTTTACTTGCCTTACAGTGCTCTACACAGTGCCATATATATTAACTCCAGGATCACACTACAGTGTGGAAAAGGGCATATACCTTTTACTTGCCTTACAGTACTCTACACAGTGCCATATATATTAACTGCAGTTCAGTGAAATGAGATTCAGGGAAATGAGTTTTCAGTAATTTATGTTTTCAGCGATGTGGTTGTATGACAGTGATAGTCTGTAAGTCTGAGGGAGTTGATGTCAATATGTCTGCTGTTTGTGTTGACCTTCTTGTCATTTGATACTTCAGTGCCTAAGATCCATTGAGCAATGTTGGCTCCAGTATTGGTGCTGTGGACTGTTGGGGACACGGTTTGGGCAATGATCCAAGTGTCAAAATGACTGATGGTCTTAATGCCCCCAGCACCGCTATCTATACCAGGGACAACTGAGATGATAGAGATAATACTGGGGACAACTTCCAGTGTTCTCACCATGGAACAGACACACGCAGCATGAAGGGCCCTCCCAGGTACAAAGTAAAGCATCAGTAACCTCGCGAGTAGTTGTAACATATACAGTAAAACTCCAAACAGCAAGCCTCTTCCATACTCCTCCAGCTCTCTGTGAATGGTAAAGGTGTTCACATATACCAAAAACTGGTATTTAAAGATTATAAATGACTGTGAGCCACCCAAAACACTGATGTGTTAATATAATAAATACAAGATAATTTATTTAGATATAATATATTAGATTATGTCTAAAATATACTTGGATTTGATTTTAATAAATGTGAAGTTTTGTTTTTACATTGATAAATTAATATTTTATTAGTCTTTGCAGTGTAATTGATCAATTTTGAGAGATGAAACAGATTTTTAAATTTTGAGAGATGAATTTGATTTTTCAATTAAATAGGCTATCCAATTGGTAGGTTTAAAATATACATTTGTTATTTAAATGGTATGTTAATTGAAACCTTGTATCTATGGTGAAGTCTATTGTTTTAAGACAAAAGAGCTTAGATCGGAATAAATTATCTTGCATTTATTATATTAACACATCAGTGTTTTGGGTGGCTGACAATTCTTTATATTCTTTAAATACCAGTTTTTGGTAATATGAACACCTTTACCATTCATGGAGAGCTGCAGGAGCACGGAAGTAGCTTACTGTTTGGACTGTTACGAAGTAAAACATGCCCCTTGAGAACCAGATGATCCAGACAGGAATCTTCTTTGTATCACTTGGACGAGACCCCCTGAGAGAACCTTGAAAGAGGAAGTATAAGAAGAAACACCTGGGCATTGGTTCAGTGTCACCAACCCTAAACATGGATTTCAGTAACAGAGACACTTCTCCGTGTTCTAATCTACAAGGCCCCAAATTTGGGGAGATCCTTAAAATGAAGAGGCAGAAGGCGATCATGGCCCACTGACCCCACCTCTTCTGTTTTAGGAGGCATTCTGGACCATGTCAGTAGCAGCTTGTATTATCCCACCTCATGACAAGATAGTGGACTTAATTTGCCAGCACATAAACAAGGAATTGTATGTAGTAGAGCCCATACCATGAACATCAGACAAGGTTCTCAGGAGTCCCAAAGAGAAGCCAGACTGGAACAAGAGTCCACTTGTGGACTCCACTGTTGTTCTGGTTGCAGAAAAGAGAGTGATTCCCCAGAGGATGGAGTCCAGAGTCAGTGATACCCCAGAGGATGGAGTCCAGAGTCAGTGATACCCCAGAGAATGGAGCCCAGAGTCCTGGATCCCTTAGGGAAGCAAGTATATTCCTCAAGTACCTTCTCTATGTGTGCCTTAAATCACTTGACGCATATGATCAGATTCCATTTCATAGTGCCAGTCCACAAAAGAGATCAAATAATCAAATTAAATAGCCAAGTCTTGGTCCCAATTTACTAACATAATAGAGAGAGAGAGAGACTGGATGTACAGCAAAAACATATTATCTTTGAAAATGGAGTATTGTACAAATAATGAATGGTTAATGCAGGTATATGGCAGGGTTCAGTACTCAAAATGATCATTTCTAATGTCTGAACTCCATCCATCCACAACCCCTTTTTTTCATTTTTGCACTTGTGGTTGGAGCATCACTTCAGCAGTGAACAATCATCTTGAGCCAAGGTTCACACCACTGCCATGGCTATTCTTCCATACTGTGTACTTGTACATAAACTCTCGCCCATAGCCAATTTAGAGTGTCTAAGCCACTTACTGTGTGTCTATAGAATGTGGAAGGAAACCAGAGCACCTGAAGGAAACACACGCAAACACAGGGAAAACATGCAGACTCTGCACAGAAGGCACCTCAGCCAAGAATCGAAGTGGGAAACCTCTTGCTGTGAGTAAAAGTGACAATTTTAGGAAACCCAGGCAAACACATGGAGGACATGCAGACTCTGTACAGAAGGCACCTTGGCCAAGAATCGAAGTGGGAAACCTCTTGCTGTGAGTAAAAGTGACACTTTTAGGAAACCCAGGCAAACACATGGAGGACATGCAGACTCTGTACAGAAGGCACCTTGGCCAAGAATCGAAGTGGGAAACCTCTTGCTGTGAGTAAAAGTGACACTTTTAGGAAACCCAGGCAAACACATGGAGGACATGCAGACTCTGTACAGAAGGCACCTCAGCCAAGAATCGAACTGGGGAACCTCTTGCTGTGAATGAAAGTTACACTATTAATGCATACAGAGGAGAAGTATAAGGCATATATTTTTTTGCAGGTAATGCATTTATAATGGGACTGACATGTTGTACAGGATTTTTTCCCTATGAGATATTAAAGAGAAATGTAGATAGAAAGCATTGAGAAGTGCTACAAAAAGGTTCAGAAGGATGATAACTTACCTGATGTAAATAAATGCAAATCATGATTCATCCAGTAATTAACCTGTCACATAAAGCAAAACATAACTCTCAAGTGTCCCAAATTTTCAGTGATGTCCCTGATTTTGACTCATATTTTAGCTCTGTCCTTCTTAATCCGTCCTAAAGATGGTGACATTTGGAGTAAAGGTAGTGAATTACATGTAATAAATAATGACAATAATTAGAGTTACAGACTTCTTTTATTTGAAAAAATGTATATTCATTCACATTCTCTTATTCTGACAATGTCTTACATTAATATATTAAAAGTGACCCTCATTGTCCCTGATTATTTCTGGATTTATCCTTGATTCTGTAGAGATTTGTCCCTGATTGGTTGAAAGCTATGCCTGGGGCTGTGTTGTTATGCTGAAGGATGGCATTTAATAATGTTAATCTAAGCAGAAATATGTCAGGTGCTTTTTCTCACCTGCAGTTCTGCAGTACCTGGCCACATTGGATTCATATAAAGTCATTTCTTCCATTGTAGTGCCCCTGTGAAGTTTGAAATGTATTATAAATGTTAAGTGCACCTTCAAATGCAACGTGAAAGTCCCACAACATCCTAACTAAAAATAAAACTTCTAAATTTACTCAGCTTGATGTAACCTAGATTCAGTGCTGGATGCCTGTCTACATTGGAAGAAATCATGTGTTGTTTCTGATGCGGGTATTCTGGTCGTACTCCATTCAGAAAACAATGTGCAGGGAAATGTTCCTCATACATGTCTGTTTCAATGAAAACAAGTTAATCAATGAAGGATGTTACCGCGTAAACTTTGAAAGGTACCAGAGGTTATAAGAAATGCATTGATAAATGCATTATTTGTGAACAGCTACTTATCCACTTTAAAGAAAATATGAGAAGCACTGCCTGAAGTGTTATACAGTTCTGAACAACTAGTTTATGCAAGGACAGAGACAAGATGGAGGTAGTGCGTTCAGAGCAACTTAACAATGTACAGAGCTACAGACGAATCTATAAAGAAAAGATGAACTTTGAATATGGCTCTAGGACAAGAAATCATTAAATAGTCTACTGAATGGACTTGTGCTCAAAAATGCAATCCAAAGTCCATCCAGTAGAGGACAGAAAAAGTAATGTGGAGTCTCTGCCCTTCCCGACCTCCATGCAGGGGGCTGTGCTTCCATCCATTTATTTTAATCATCTCCAAGACAGCTACCCTGCAAAGAGAAAGAGCAATACACCCATTACAGTGACACCTTCCCCTTTATTGGATTTTCAATCATCAGCCTCAGTCTAACAAAATGTCTGTGAAATCATTTACTTCCATTTAATGCACATGACTAAGCCGTGGTGGTGCAGCGGTAGCGTTGTCGCCTCACAGCAAGAGGTTCTCCCATTCGATTCTCAGCTGGAGCGCCTTCTGTGTGGAGTCTGCATGTCCTCCCCGCAGTCGAGTGACCTTCAAAAGACATACGTGAATGGGCGTGCCTTTGTTGAAGGTTGGGTGTTGAGCTGGCACCTTGGCACCATAAAAACCTACTGCCAATCATTAGCAGACCGGAGTTCTGCTGTGGTGACCCCTAAATGGGAAAAGCCGAAAGAAGAACATCATCAAGAAAAATGGGGAATGTAGATGGACAAGGATTCAAGTGTTGCAACAGAATGTACTACATCTAGGTAAGTAATATCAGTTAAAGAAAGAAATGGGCAGAAAAAGAAATACAACTTGACAGCAGAGGAGAAGAGAGGGTACACAGAAATATAAAGATGCATTTTTTTTCACAAAGTAAGAGTGATGACCTCCCTGAGAAAATTTTGAGTTAACATCAGTAAATTAATTGAAAAGTGAATGAAACAATGCAGCTGTACTGAAGTAAAGGAAGAGGATTCTGTTTAGCTAGGTGGAAAAACTTATCCAATAGGCGGTTTACTATCAAAATGTCGACGTTAAAAACAAATTCCGTTTTTAATGTCAAACCATAAAGACAAATCCATGCATACTAATTAGGTCTAAATGTCAAATCTGATGATTGAATTCAGCAGATTCGACATTTAGATCGAATAACGAATGGGATGTCTGCATAGAAGCTAAGGTACACCCCCTGCTAAATATTTATTCTAACTCCAAGATCGCACTATAGTGAAGAAAGGAATGGATTTCCCAGTCTGCACTGTACCACGATTGTACTCATGACATCAAGGTTCATATCAGTGAATGTACAGTGGCATTTGCTTATACGAACTGTCTCGCTCAAGTAACATTTGGCAGCACAGAAATCATCCAATCACAGTTCGATATTCGTGTGTTTGCTGAACATTACTTCAACATTTTGATAGTAAACCCCAATAGGCAATAAGAGAAAATGCCTTATCTGCTACAAAAATCTCTGTTCCTTGTTTCTGTACAAATAGGTCATACCTACGTGAGGTTAAGTCAGCAAGCCATTGTATTACAATGTGAGTGAACTGAATCACAAAAAGATTCATTCACTAAATAACCCAACCATTACCTAAAAGGGAGATTTCACTGTAAAACAGAAAAAAAATCTAAATGCGCATGCATACATCACAGATAAATAGGATTCAATATCATCTACACTAAGTGTACACCATTCTAAGCGAACAAACAACACAGACATAACTCACACCTTCTTCCTACTAATTTTAGTTTTCCTGCTGATATTCTAGCAGTTTTAGATAATGACAGGGATTTGTAAAGGTTACCACAAAGTGTAGACTGCATGTTCACTTAGAGTAATTTTTCTGACTCACTAGAAAGCACAAACAAATGTGATAAGAATTATTTATTTATTTATTTATTTATTTATTTTACTTTTGTTCACTGGGAAAGTCTGACTGGACACAGGTCCTTTTTCAGCAGAGGCCCGGGGAGAAAAGCTCCACATAAGTAAGGACATCATTGACATATAGGGTTAATACAATGGTAAAAGATCACTTGAGCATGACCAGATCACATATTAAGCAGAAGACAATGTTTTTGTTTTAACATATCTAAGTTCAGTAAACAATTTACAATTTACAACAGGTAATAGCCATCATGAGATATTCGATAACACATTTCAGCCAGTGAAGTAGTTACAGTATTGCTAGTAGTCCATGTGAAAGAAGACAGCGATCACATTGATATGATTAGCATTTTGACTATTTTACAATGGTCAAGTATGTGGGTACCAATAAATATGTTAATCCTCTTAAATGAGAGAGGTTTGTTAGTAAAAAATGACAGAAGAGTTAGTAACATTAGGAGGAGAATTTCCAAGATGGTGCTTTAGCAATGAGATAGGATTTGGTGTTTGGTAGATGCTGAAGAATGTTCTTGAATACATATCATGTCCACTTAAGTGGAGGCTTTATTGAATCTGGCCCACCTTTTTTTTTTTTTTTAAGTAAAAACATTCTGTGTTATAACTACTATGTTATTGTACTCCCTTGTGTTAAGAAGATTTATTATCATTTAAAGGAATATTTTTCTGATGCTGTGGGGAACAAATTAATGTCACAACCACAAGGTTTAGATCTTAGTAAGGAAGGTGTGAGCCTCAGTAGTGAATGCGATGTTTTTAAACAATTGCCAATGTATATTGTTCTCTGCTTGTACTACTGTTGTATTAGCCATTGCCTGCGAACCTATAGTGTTATTCCGACTAGATAAGAGGAAAGGCAACACATTGCTTCGACTAGAGCTTTGTTTTTAGGCTCTGTACGCCATGTTTATTCAAAACAAGTCAACTGAGAGAATAACAGTACAAATTCTTCAGTTAGCGTTTGCATATTACTCACAAATTGTAAACAGTGTTATTGACAGGATACTGTAGCATTAGTCTTTTGTCATTATTATGACTTCCTTGCTTTGACTAGTCTCATTCAAAGTTATTCTTCACTCTGCTCTGTACCTCTCAAGTGATGAGATTTTCCCAGAATGCCCAAATTTTTATCTCACATGTTTGATCAGTTCCTTATACAATCTGTGGTCTTCTGGCAAATTACTGACGAATGAAGTCACTAAATATTGGCATACATTTAAGTTAAAGACTTCATATCCTTTAGAAAAAGAATACTAACACAAAACCTGTTATTCTAGCAACTTCCTAAGTTTATAAGAACCATATTTAGAATTTGTCCCTGATTTTGGGCCTTTGCCCCTCCCCACATTATTTTTGGCTTTGTCCAGATTTATTGTGCTTAGAGGTTGAAAGGTATGTCTGTTCATAGATCTACAGGCTGTGAGCTTGCTCTTAAAAAGGATTTTCATGCAGTCTGTGCATGATTCAGTGACTATTGTCACTATTATATCTGTTCTAATATCACAATCTTTGGTTCTGCCGACCTTCTCCTCAGCCACAAACAGCACATGCTGCGAAATGGACAAAACCTTTAAATACATAGGCATCTGTCTCGACCTAAACTGTCATTCATCTACCATCTGGAATGATGCTTAATTAGTCTTTACTGGCAGCTCAGGACATGCAGAGAGTGTCAGTAAATAGCAGAGGTGAAGCAGAGTCGCCTACAGTCTTCGGGAACAACATTCTTCTTCTGGTTATATCTGCAATGATAACAAAAGGAGCTTCAGTCTGTGCAGATTAAAATAGTCATAGTTATTCTCCCTTATTCCAGAAGATAAGAACAGATAGCTGTCAAGCGCTGTTTGGCTGACTGTTAAAGAGCACACAAACAGTGTCATCTGTTCATTACTACACGTGTTGATCACACTTAGCACATGCTTGGCTCCCCAGCATGGACGGAAAGCCTGAGTCAGGGAAGTTTGCTAGATCCCGCTTTCCTTGTGGTTCATATTAGTCTCCATCATTAATACAGAGTTTCTTCTACAACACAAAAGCTGTCTTGGAGTTGGAGTCGATTGTATCAGTCATGTCCTTCCTGCTCATACGAGAAAAGCTTTGAATATTAAATTGTTCAGTAATAAACTAAGGACCACTTTACTGTGGTGTTAGGTAAAGATGCTTTAAAACATAAAGATAGTAAGTGAGCATTCATCGCTTACTGTAAAGACATTCTGGTTTCGGAAGATAGAGCGGTCTTTTTACAGAGATCTATCCTTAATCGCTAGACTGCATGAAGGATTCTGATGCCCAGTCGTTACTTTATGAATATTATGCTATGGACATGGTATACATATGCTCAGTCATTACTTCATGAATATTATGCTAAGGGCATGGCATACAGATGCCTAATCATTACTCCATGAACATTATGCTATGGGAATGATATACACGTGTCCAGTCATTATTTCATGAATATTATGCTATGGGCATGATATACACATGTCCAGTCATTACTTCATGAATTTTATGCTATGGGTATGTTTTACAGATGCCCAGATGTTGCTTTATGAATATTATTCTATTGACATGGTATACACATGCCTAGTCGTTACTTTATGAATATTATGCTATAGGCATGATATACACATGTCCAGTCGTTACTTCATGAATATGATGAAGTCCAAGCTGTTTGTGGACGAAAACGTGTAGTGCTGTATTAATTGCGTTAATGCTTATGCTGTGTGTTGCTGGTGGAGCTGTTTCGTGGCTGTTTTAATAATAGAGTGATTTTACAGTTTGGAGTATTCCCTCTTCTGCCTGCTGCACTTTTTTCTGTGTTGGTTGGTTTCGAGTGCAGTTTCACTTTTTTACTTCATAAATATTATGCTATAGGCATGATATACACATGTCCAGTCATTACTTCATGAACATTATGCTATGGGCATGGTATATATGTGTCCAGTCATTACTTCATGAATATTATGCTATGGGCATGGTACACAAGTGTGCAGTCATTAATTCATGAATATTATGCTATGGGCATGATATACACATGCTAGTCATTACTTCATGAATAATATGCTATGGCCATGGTATACACATGTCCAGTCATTACTTCATGAATATTATGCTATGGACATGATATACACATGTCTGCTATGGGCATAAAATATACGTGTTCAGTCATTATTTCATGAATATTATGCTAAGGGCATGGCATACAGATGCCTAATCGTTACTCCATGAACATTACACTATAGGCATGATATACACGTGTCCAGTCATTACTTCATGAATATTATGCTATGGGCATGATATACACATGTCCACTCATTGCTTCATGAATATTATGTTATGGGCATGGCATACACATGCCTAGTCATTACTTCATGAACATTATGCTATGGGCATGGTATACATGTGTCCAGTCATTACTTCATGAATATTATGCTATGGGCATGGTACACACATGCCCTGTTATTTATTTATTGATTTATTTATTTAAATTTGTTGACCGGGAGTGTCCGACTGGACGTAGGTCCATTTTCAGCAGTGGCCTGGGGAGAAAAGCTCCACAGTTAAAATAAACAGACAATAGTTACATTGGATTACATAGTGATTAACAATTTAATATAGCAATTACTTACAACATATTTACAGATGAAGAACATAGTATATCAGTAGACAACTAGAATCCTTATCTGTGAAGTACATAACAGACATTAACAAATGTTAAAATAAGAATTTTCTGCTGTATAAGTACTAGGCTTATGAGCATCTGAGCTTGCTATAATCAAGGTAGTTAGTGGAGTGGAAAGAAAGGTAGTGGTTGGATGGGGTGGGTGATATTAGAGTGGGAGTTGCAAGGGCATAGCCAGCATGTTTTAGGTGCACTTTTAGTAAAGTTTTGAAGTGGGTGCATGATGGTACGGAGGTAATTGTGGGTGGGAGTGAGTTCCATAATTTGGCTATGGCGCAAGAGAATAGTGCTTCACCAGCAGAGTTATTGCTATTATTACTACATGAATATTATGTTATGGGCATGGTATACACGTCTAGTCGTTACTTCATGAATATTATGCTATCGGCATGGTATACACATGCCCTGTTATTACTACATGAATATTATGTTATGAGCATGGTATAAATGTGTCTAGTCATTACTTCATGAATATTATGCTATGGGCATGATATACACATGTGCAGTCATTAATTCATGAATATTATGCTATAGGCATGATATACACATGTCCGGTAATTACTTTATGAATATTATGCTATAGGTATGGTATACACATGTCCAGTCATTACTTCATGAATATTATGCTATGGGCATAATATACACATGTCCGGTCATTACTTCATGAATATTATGCTATGGGCATGGTATGCATATGTCTAGTCATTACTTCATGAATATTATGCTATTGGCATGGTATACAGATGCCCAGTCATTATTTCATGAATATTATGGTATGGGCTAGGGATGCAGATTCCCAGTCATTATTTCATGAATATTATGGTATGGGCATGGTATACTCTCATACATATGCTCTTGGATGGACTTTATGTACGTATGTTGTTGTTCTTTCTCTTCCCACTCTAAGACCTATGAGGTATTACATATTCACTGACCTATTTAAAGTATTTAGTTACTTACAGTGTTGCTGCAAAATGAGTAGCGCTGGATTTACATTGCCAATATACTAAGTCCTGTTTGCCTTACTGCACATTGCTAGTCACATTTAATTTAGAAGAAAAATATCTAAACATCATTTATCAGTGCAAATGTAGAGATGGAGTTTAACCACTTTGACAAAAGTGGCAATTGACATGTAAATAAGACACTCTACAAAATAACCATGCTAACAGTTTGAAGTCAAAATACTGATTCTTAATGAAGCTAGACAGAATGACTTACATTTCAGCGTTCACTCATAACCTTATTTTTGCTCTACTTTTAGTCAAGTGTTCAACATGGTTTCTTATAACTAACCATTATGCAGAAGCACAAAAATAGATGAATTCTTGCTGGACTTCTTTTTTATGTGAGCCCATTTTGGCCATATATAGTTTTACATTTACATCTCCACTGCTCACCATGTGCTATCCTACAAAAGCTATGTTAAAAACCTGAGGAATGCAACCGCTAATGATGTGCTATCCTACAAATGCTATGTTAAAAACCTGAGGAATATAACTGCTCACGATGTGCTATCCTACAAATGCTATGTTAATTAAAAACCTGAGGAATGTAACCGCTAATGATGTGCTATCCTACAAACGCTATGTTACAAACAGTAGGAATATAACTGCTCACGATGTGCTATCCTACAAATGCTATGTTATAAACCGTAGGAATATAACTGCTCATGCTGTGCTATCCTACAAATGCTATGTTAAAAACCTGAGGAATATAACTGCTCACGATGTGCTATCCTACAAACGCTATGTTACAAACCGTAGGAATATAACTGCCCACGATGTGCTATCATACAAACGCTATGTTACAAACCGTAGGAATATAACTGCCCACGATGTGCTATCCTACAAACGCTATGTTAAAAATCACAGGAATATAACTGCTCATGATGTGCTATCCTACAAACGCTATGTTACAAACCGTAGGAATATAACTGCACATCATGTGCTATCCTACAAATACTATGTTAAAAATCGCAGGAATATAACTGCTCATGATGTGCTATCCTACAAACGCTATGTTACAAACCGTAGGAATATAACTGTTCATAATGTGCTATCTTACAAACGCTATGTTAAAAATCGCAGGAATATAACTGCTCACGATGTGCTATCCTACAAACGCTATGTAAAAACCCGAGGAATATAACCGCTCATGATGTGCTATCCTACAAACACTATGTTACAAACCGTAGGAATATAACTGCTCATAATGTGCTAGCCTACAAACGCTATGTTACAAACCTGAGGAATATAACTGCTCATGGTTTGCTATCCTACAAACGCTATGTTACAAACCTGAGGAATATAACTGCTCATGGTGTGCTATCCTACAAACGCTATGTTAAAAACCTGAGGAATATAACTGGCCACAATGTGCTATCCTACAAACGCTATGTTACAAACCTGAGGAATATAACTGCACATCATGTGCTATCTTACAAATGCGATGTTACAAACCGTAGGAATATAACTGCTCACAATGTGCTATCCTACAAATGCTATGTTAAAAACCATAGGAATATAACTGCTCATGATGTGCTATCCTACAAATGCTATGTTAAAACCCTGAGGAATATAACTGCTCACGATGTGCTATCCTACAAATGCTATGTTACAAACCTGAGGAATATAACTGCTCATGGTGTACTATCCTACAAACGCTATGTTAAAAACCTGAGGAATATAACTGGCCACAATGTCCTATCCTACAAACGCTATGTTACAAACCTGAGGAATATAACTGCACATCATGTGCTATCCTACAAATGTTATGTTAAAAACCTGAGGAATATAACTGCTCATGATGTGCTATCCTACAAACGCTATGTTAAAACCATGTGGAATATAACTGCTCACAATGTGCTATCCTACAAACGCTATGTTAAAACCCTGAGGAATATAATGCTCACGATGTGCTATCCTACAAACGCTATGTTAAAACCCTGAGGAATATAACTGCTCACGATGTGGTATCCTACAAACGCTATGTTACAAACCTGAGGAATATAACTGCTCATGGTGTGCTATCCTACAAACGCTATGTTAAAAACCTGAGGAATATAACTGGCCACAATGTCCTATCCTACAAACGCTATGTTACAAACCTGAAGAATATAACTGCTCATGATGTGCTATCCTACAAATGCTATGTTACAAACCTGAGGAATATAACTGCACATCATGTGCTATCCTACAAACGCTATGTTAAAACCCTGAGGAATATAACTGCTCATGATGTGCTATCCTACAAACACTATGTTAAAAACCTGAGGAATATAACTGCTCATAATGTGCTATCTTACAAATGCTATGTTACAAACCGTAGGAATATAACTGCTCACGATGTGCTATCCTACAAACGCTATGTTAAAAACCTGAGGAATATAACCGCTCATAATGTGCTATCTTACAAATGCTATGTTACAAACCGTAGGAATATAACTGCTCACAATGTGCTATCCTACAAAAGCTATGTTACAAACCTAAGGAATATATCTGCTCAGGATGTGCTATCCTACAAATGCTATGTTAAAAACTTGAGGAATATAACTGCTCATGATGTGCTGTCCTACAAACGCTATGTTAAAAACCTGAGGAATATAACTGCTCATAATGTGCTATGTTACAAACGCGATGTTAAAAATTGCAGAAATATAACTGCTCACAATGTGCTATCCTACAAACGCTGTGTTACAAACCTGAGGAATATAACTGCTCATGATGTGCTATCTTACAAACGCTATGTTAAAAATCGCAGGAATATAACTGCTCACGATGTGCTATCCTACAAACGCTATGTTAAAAACCTGAGGAATATAACTGCTCATGATATGTTATCCTACAAACGCTATGTCAAAAACCTGAGGAATATAACTGCTCACGATGTGCTATCTTACAAATGCTATGTTAAAAACCGTAGGAATATAACTGCTCATGATATGTTATCCTACAAATGCTATGTTAAAAACCTGAGGAATATAACTGCTCACGATGTGCTATCTTACAAATGTTATGTTAAAAACCCTGAGTAATATAACTGCTCACGATGTGCTATCCTACAAACGCTATGTTAAAAACCTGAGGAATATAACTGCTCACGATGTGCTATCCTACAAACACTATGCTAAAAACCTGAGGAATATAACTGCTCACGATGTGCCATCCTACAAACGCTATGTTACAAACCGTAGGAATATAACTGCTCACAATGTGCTATCCTACAAATGCTATGTTAAAAACCATAGGAATATAACTGCTCATGATATGGTATCCTACAAATGCTATGTTAAAACCCTGAGGAATATAACTGCTCACGATGTGCTATCCTACAAATGCTATGTTAAAACCCTGTGGAATATAACTGCTCACAATGTGCTATCCTACAAACGCTATGTTAAAACCCTGAGGAATATAACTGCTCACGATGTGCTATCCTACAAACACTATGTTAAAAACCTGAGGAATATAACTGGCCACAATGTCCTATCCTACAAACGCTATGTTACAAACCTGAGGAATATAACTGCACATCATGTGCTATCCTACAAACGTTATGTTAAAAACCTGAGGAATATAACTGCTCATGATGTGCTATCCTAAAAACGCTATGTTAAAACTGGAATATAACTGCTCACAATGTGCTATCCTACAAACGCTATGTTAAAACCCTGAGGAATATAACTGCTCACGATGTGCTATCCTACAAACGCTATGTTAAAACCCTGAGGAATATAACTGCTCACAATGTGCTATCCTACAAACGCTATGTTACAAACCTGAGGAATATAACTGCTCATGGTGTGCTATCCTACAAACGCTATGTTAAAAACCTGAGGAATATAACTGGCCACAATGTCCTATCCTACAAACGCTATGTTACAAACCTGAAGAATATAACTGCTCATGATGTGCTATCCTACAAACGCTATGTTACAAACCTGAGGAATATAACTGCACATCATGTGCTATCCTACAAACGCTATGTTAAAACCCTGAGGAATATAACTGCTCATGATGTGCTATCCTACAAACGCTATGTTAAAAACCTGAGGAATATAACTGCTCATAATGTGCTATCCTACAAACGCTATGTTACAAACCGTAGGAATATAACTGCTCACGATGTGCTATCCTACAAACGCTATGTTAAAACCTGAGGAATATAACTGCTCATAATGTGCTATCTTACAAACGCTATGTTACAAACCGTAGGAATATAACTGCTCACGATGTGCTATCCTACAAATGCTATGTTACAAACCGTAGGAATATAACTGCTCATGATGTGCTATCCTACAAACGCTATGTTACAAACTGTAGGAATATAACTGCTCACGATGTGCTATCCTACAAATGCTATGTTAAAAACCTGAGGAATATAACTGCTCATAATGTGCTATCTTACAAATGCTATGTTACAAACCGTAGGAATATAACTGCTCACAATGTGCTATCCTACAAAACCTATGTTACAAACCTAAGGAATATATCTGCTCAGGATGTGCTATCCTACAAACGCTATGTTAAAACCCTGATAAATATAACTGCTCACGATGTGCTATCCTACAAATGCTATGTTAAAAACTTGAGGAATATAACTGCTCATGATGTGCTGTCCTACAAACGCTAAGTTAAAAACCTGAGGAATATAACTGCTCATAATGTGCTATGTTACAAACGCGATGTTAAAATTGCAGAAATATAACTGCTCACAATGTGCTATCCTACAAACGCTGTGTTACAAACCTGAGGAATATAACTGCTCATGATGTGCTATCTTACAAATGCTATGTTAAAAATCGCAGGAATATAACTGCTCACGATGTGCTATCCTACAAACGCTATGTTAAAATCCTGAGGAATATATCTGCACATCATGTGCTATCCTATAAATGCTATGTTAAAAACCTGAGGAATAGAACTGCTCATGATGTGCTATCCTACAAATGCTATGTTAAAACCCTGAGGAATATAACTGCTCACGATGTGCTATCTTACAAACACTATGTTAAAAACCTGAGGAATATAACTGCTCATGATATGTTATCCTACAAACGCTATGTCAAAAACCTGAGGAATATAACTGCTCACGATGTGCTATCTTACAAATGCTATGTTAAAAACCGTAGGAATATAACTGCTCATGATATGTTATCCTACAAATGCTATGTTAAAAACCTGAGGAATATAACTGCTCACGATGTGCTATCTTACAAATGTTATGTTAAAAACCCTGAGTAATATAACTGCTCACGATGTGCTATCCTACAAACGCTATGTTAAAAACCTGAGGAATATAACTGCTCACGATGTGCTATCCTACAAACGCTATGTTAAAAACCTGAGGAATATAACTGCTCATGATATGTTATCCTACAAACGCTATGTCAAAAACCTGAGGAATATAACTGCTCACGATGTGCTATCTTACAAATGCTATGTTAAAAACCGTAGGAATATAACTGCTCATGATATGTTATCCTACAAATGCTATGTTAAAAACCTGAGGAATATAACTGCTCACGATGTGCTATCTTACAAATGTTATGTTAAAAACCCTGAGTAATATAACTGCTCACGATGTGCTATCCTACAAACGCTATGTTAAAAACCTGAGGAATATAACTGCTCACGATGTGCTATCCTACAAACACTATGCTAAAAACCTGAGGAATATAACTGCTCACGATGTGCCATCCTACAAACGCTATGTTACAAACCGTAGGAATATAACTGCTCACAATGTGCTATCCTACAAATGCTATGTTAAAAACCATAGGAATATAACTGCTCATGATATGGTATCCTACAAATGCTATGTTAAAACCCTGAGGAATATAACTGCTCACGATGTGCTATCCTACAAATGCTATGTTAAAACCCTGTGGAATATAACTGCTCACAATGTGCTATCCTACAAACGCTATGTTAAAACCCTGAGGAATATAACTGCTCACGATGTGCTATCCTACAAACACTATGTTAAAAACCTGAGGAATATAACTGGCCACAATGTCCTATCCTACAAACGCTATGTTACAAACCTGAGGAATATAACTGCACATCATGTGCTATCCTACAAACGTTATGTTAAAAACCTGAGGAATATAACTGCTCATGATGTGCTATCCTAAAAACGCTATGTTAAAACTGGAATATAACTGCTCACAATGTGCTATCCTACAAACGCTATGTTAAAACCCTGAGGAATATAACTGCTCACGATGTGCTATCCTACAAACGCTATGTTAAAACCCTGAGGAATATAACTGCTCACAATGTGCTATCCTACAAACGCTATGTTACAAACCTGAGGAATATAACTGCTCATGGTGTGCTATCCTACAAACGCTATGTTAAAAACCTGAGGAATATAACTGGCCACAATGTCCTATCCTACAAACGCTATGTTACAAACCTGAAGAATATAACTGCTCATGATGTGCTATCCTACAAACGCTATGTTACAAACCTGAGGAATATAACTGCACATCATGTGCTATCCTACAAACGCTATGTTAAAACCCTGAGGAATATAACTGCTCATGATGTGCTATCCTACAAACGCTATGTTAAAAACCTGAGGAATATAACTGCTCATAATGTGCTATCCTACAAACGCTATGTTACAAACCGTAGGAATATAACTGCTCACGATGTGCTATCCTACAAACGCTATGTTAAAAACCTGAGGAATATAACTGCTCATAATGTGCTATCTTACAAACGCTATGTTACAAACCGTAGGAATATAACTGCTCACGATGTGCTATCCTACAAATGCTATGTTACAAACCGTAGGAATATAACTGCTCATGATGTGCTATCCTACAAACGCTATGTTACAAACTGTAGGAATATAACTGCTCACGATGTGCTATCCTACAAATGCTATGTTAAAAACCTGAGGAATATAACTGCTCATAATGTGCTATCTTACAAATGCTATGTTACAAACCGTAGGAATATAACTGCTCACAATGTGCTATCCTACAAAACCTATGTTACAAACCTAAGGAATATATCTGCTCAGGATGTGCTATCCTACAAACGCTATGTTAAAACCCTGATAAATATAACTGCTCACGATGTGCTATCCTACAAATGCTATGTTAAAAACTTGAGGAATATAACTGCTCATGATGTGCTGTCCTACAAACGCTAAGTTAAAAACCTGAGGAATATAACTGCTCATAATGTGCTATGTTACAAACGCGATGTTAAAAATTGCAGAAATATAACTGCTCACAATGTGCTATCCTACAAACGCTGTGTTACAAACCTGAGGAATATAACTGCTCATGATGTGCTATCTTACAAATGCTATGTTAAAAATCGCAGGAATATAACTGCTCACGATGTGCTATCCTACAAACGCTATGTTAAAATCCTGAGGAATATATCTGCACATCATGTGCTATCCTATAAATGCTATGTTAAAAACCTGAGGAATAGAACTGCTCATGATGTGCTATCCTACAAATGCTATGTTAAAACCCTGAGGAATATAACTGCTCACGATGTGCTATCTTACAAACACTATGTTAAAAACCTGAGGAATATAACTGCTCATGATATGTTATCCTACAAACGCTATGTCAAAAACCTGAGGAATATAACTGCTCACGATGTGCTATCTTACAAATGCTATGTTAAAAACCGTAGGAATATAACTGCTCATGATATGTTATCCTACAAATGCTATGTTAAAAACCTGAGGAATATAACTGCTCACGATGTGCTATCTTACAAATGTTATGTTAAAAACCCTGAGTAATATAACTGCTCACGATGTGCTATCCTACAAACGCTATGTTAAAAACCTGAGGAATATAACTGCTCACGATGTGCTATCCTACAAACACTATGTTAAAAACCTGAGGAATATAACTGCTCACAATGTGCCATCCTACAAACGCTATGTTACAAACCATAGGAATATAACTGCCCACGATGTGCTATCCTACAAACGCTATGTTAAAACCCTGAGGAATAGAACTGCTCACGATGTGCTATCCTACAAATGCTATGTTACAAACCATAGGAATATAACTGTTCATGATATGTTATCCTACAAACGCTATGTT
Organism: Protopterus annectens; assembly: GCF_019279795.1. NCBI lineage: Eukaryota > Metazoa > Chordata > Ceratodontiformes > Protopteridae > Protopterus > Protopterus annectens. The sequence goes on along the minus strand of NC_056746.1, from coordinate 83,374,056 downwards.
AAAAACCTGAGGAATATAACTGCTCACGATGTGCTATCCTACAAACGCTATGTTAAAACCCAAGGAATATAACTGCTCATGATGTGCTATCCTACAAACGCTATGTTAAAACCCTGAGGAAAGGAACTGCTCACGATGGGCTATCCTACAAATGCTATGCTAAAACCCTGAGGAATATAACTGCTCACGATGTGCTATCCTACAAATGCTATGTTACAAACCGTAGGAATATAACTGCTCATGATATGTTATCCTACAAATGCTATGTTAAAAACCTGAGGAATATAACTGCTCACGATGTGTTATCCTAAAAACGCTATGTTAAAACCCTGAGGAATAGAACTGCTCACGATGTGCTATCCTACAAATGTTATGTTAAAACCCTGAGGAATATAACTGCTAATGATGTGCTATCCTACAAATGTTAATTTAAAACCCTGAGGAATATAACTGCTCATGATGTGCTATCTTACAAACGCTATGTTACAAACCTGAGGAATATAACTGCTCATGGTGTGCTATCCTACAAATGCTATGTTACAAACCTGAGGAATATAACTGCTCATGGTGTGCTATCCTACAAACGCTATGTTAAAAACCTGAGGAATATAACTGCTCATAATGTGCTTACAAACGCTATGTTACAAACCGTAGGAATATAACTGCTCATGATGTGCTATCCTACAAATGCTATGTTAAAACCCTGAGGAATAGAACTGCTCATAATGTGCTGTCCTACAAACGCTATGTTAAAAATCTGAGGAATATAGTGATACGTAAAGTTTGAATGGAGCTGTAGAAAATGGACAAAGCTGACAGTGCATGATTATTAAAATCTAAAGCAGTAAATAGAGTATATAAACTAACATAATCTGGAATTTGGTGTTACCTAAATAGTATTGTAAAACAAAACCTCTTTTGGTGAATGTGCAAAGTACTTCTCTCCAGAACTTGAGCACCTTCTGATGCAGGTCTTTGAAATAGTTCAGTGTACCTCTCCTGGCTGTTAAACAAAGTCATTCTTTGCAGTCACTTGTATTATAAACATCAGCAATTACAAATGAATGGTACTTACAGCCTTCCCCTTTAGTCTGGTGAAAATTATTATACAGAATCCTTCCCCAAGAGGCTAAGATTACAGCTTGAGTTAATAGTGTCTTGAAAGGACACAGGCAGTGTGAGACTGGAAAAATCCTGCTTCCTGCCCACCACAGCTATTAAAGGAAAGAGAAATTAAAGCACTTTTCTACTTATATTGATGACTGTTCTTAGAAAAAGCACTTGTTTCAACTTTAAGCATCAGTAACAGACCATTTAAAAGAACAACGGACCATCTGATGATACTGAAAATAAGGTCATGATGCACAGAATTTAGTCATAGTAATTTAATCATAAGGCTCATATAAATTATATATTATATTAAATTATATTATATAAATATGTATATATAAGAATAATAATAATTTAATCATAATCGTAGACATAGACAGATGAATGTGTTATAATTATATATTATACAATTATATTAGATATTACATTATATTATATATATATATATATATATATATATATATATATATATATATTAAAGAAGCATAAGAATTTAATGACAATCACACATAGATGAACGTGTGTGTGTGTGTGCGTGTGCGTGTGTGTGTGTGTGTGTATGTAGATATAGATATAGCTCTACTTTGGAAGCTGGAAGTTTCAAAACTTTGAGCTTAATATGGTCCAGACCATAAGATCGAAGTTTTGAAACTTCAAAGGTTTTAAAAGGAGGTTGCCATACAGCACAGAATGTGATATTTACGGTTCTCTTCACTGCAGTGTGATCTCAGAGTTGGTTGGCATATTTAATTAGTAGGGGGTGTGGAGGGTGCAGAGGGGCTTGCCCCCAGCATAAATGTAAAAATAAAAATGTTATGGTCTCGACCATATGAAGTTCAAAGTTTTGAAAGTTTGTGCTGCCAAAGTAATCCTTATATATATATATAATATGGGTTCACTACACATTACCGAAAATCCATAATCCCAACGCCCACAATACCGAGCACACAATATCTAATGCCCACAAGCCCGAGATTTCACAACACCGACGCCCACAATATCGAGTGCCCACAATCTCGAAATCCACGTCACAACAGCATTGATGAACAGTTCATGTGATAAACCAAGACCAAACCACATTCCTATGTGCAGAACAACACCCTGAGATGTCATACGACAGAAAACAGATAATGGAAACAAACCTACATCACCGTAACATCTAAACACCATCCCTTGACCCTAACATACTTTAGTGTAACACTGAGGTAACATAACAGCAGACTTATACAGTGTCATAACATCACAAAATGCAAACGGATACTGGAACAACGGCAGTATAACGCCTTATATGCAGCTATAACATCTCACATTTTAAGTAGCCTTGCAATACATCTCACAAACTCTAGGGTTGAATAATCAGCTTTATTGTCTAATAACCGTTGAAACTTTTCCTGTCTTTCTATAACACGCCTACGTTTAGGAGAGGGTGGACATCCAGCTTCTAATTGCTCAAGAAGGCTATCCATTCTATTCTGCTCTCTACTAAGACAGGTCATTAACACAGAAAGATCTGTAGCCCTATCCCCAAGTAAACATTTCAATCGCAGGTGCCATGCCTCCACCGAGTTCTGGGTTCACGGTATAAAGAGTCTATTCAACTCAGAAACATTCCAAAATGTCACAGGGAATAAGGGTGGAAACCTACTAATGGCAGATGACCTAGTAATAAACTTTCTTACCCTTCCCAGGACATACCAGTCTGTAAAATACTTTAGTAATTCTCTACCTTCTTTAGGAAATGACCGCTTCAATTCAGTGAATGTTGGTATTACTTCCAACTCATCAAGAAATGCAAGTCCAACCAAAGACTTAACAGATAACTGGAACCCATGGCATCTTTTGTAAAGTGATCCTAATCCTAGCTGTTGCACTTTTTGCCACACATTCATGCCGAAGTGAAAAAGGCAACCCCTGGCAGTAACATCAGTGAAGTTAAGCCTAATACTTTTAATGGCTGCTACCTCATAATCACACAAGATATATTGTAGTGATAGGTTTAATTCCTGGCAAGAAAACAAATGTAAAACACAGTGCCACAACATATTATATGCATAGAGTGACTTTTTGGACATTAGATCGTAAATAAGCGGGACAGATTTACTATAGCCACAACACTTAACTATGCCATGAATACTGTATAATTGACAACATATAGCGCCTTTACAGAAGTACGTTCAGTCCATCATCCAAATTGTTGCTACACTTAGACTGTTTAGATTAACTGTACTAAACACAATGACATGTGTACCTGAGCCTGTGTCACTAGCCCGTTTGACAACAAATTCACCGGTTTGTAAGGGGAATTTACTTACATCTAGTGTCTCCAGTGTCAAATTAGGTATGTGAACCACACCTGCAGTCTTACACCTAACTCGCCGTATTTGCTGAAGCATTGCCTTCCTATTTGGAAGGCTTGGAACACAAGCTAGCGAGGTGGATGCTACCGCATCCTTCACTAGTAAACAGGGAGTATCCCTGGATATAGCAGCCTCGTCGCAGAGTGATCCACAAACGTTGTAGTGTTCTACTTTGAACGGATCACCTGCATGATTATGAGGCATAGATTTCTTCAGCAATTCACCCTCAGAGAGTGAATCAGTGACCGTTTGACCCTTGCATGTGTTGCTTCTTTTAAATTTACAACACCAATAACGCTTGCTACCGGTCTTGCATTCTAAGTGATAAACGTACCCATCTATAATGAGCACCTCCTTACATTTTTGTGATCTGAGGTGCGGATAAAGCACACCAATACTACCAGGCGCATCATAGGTTGGGTTTGCCATCCCTGCAATGTCAGCCATTGAACAGCTTACATTCTGTTACATCCACGTCTATACTTCCAGGTCTGTTGACGTGTAAATAACATTGTTACTATATCTGCTAGTGCACTATTTTCTTGACTTACTAACTTTTACTAAATTACTGATGACATATGTACGGTACTGTTCTACTTCAGCAGTTGTAGTCAGCATTTCACCATTACGGTATTCCGGGCATCGGTATTGTGAAATGTCGGGTTTATGGGCATTAGGTAATGTGGGCTTGGTATTCTGGGCATCGGGATTATGGTTTTTCGGTAATGTGTAGTGAACCCATATATATATATATATAATATAATATATATATATATATATATATATATATATATATATATATATATATATATATATATATATATATATTCTATACACACACACACATACAGATGAATGTGTGTGGGGAGGTGTGTGTGTGTGTGTGTGTGTGTGTGTGTGTGTGTGTGTGTGTGTGTGTGTGTGTGTGTATGTGTGTGTATGTGTTATTGGCATATATCTGTGCGTGTGTGTGTGTGTGTGTGTGTGTGTGTGTGTGTGTGTGTGTGTGTGTGTGTGTATCCATATATAACATCAGTACAGTAATTAAACTTTACCAAAGTATCCCAGCTGTGGAAGTGGACGAGATCTGGCCTGAAATTCTGAATATGCAGGATAACATTACCTCTGTTGCTTAAGTCACATTTTTTAATATTGTGTAAGTAAGAGGATTAGTACAGTACCTGTGGACTGTCAAAGTGGGTGTTGGCCCCATTTATAATAAGGGTTAGAAAGTCTGACCCATAAATATGGTGACATTCCACTCTTTAGCTTCCCTGGGAAGGCCTATTACAAGATGCTGCAAATAAGACTTCATCTAATATTTATTTATTTATTAGATTTGTTTAACTGGACAGTTCAACCGGGCCCAAGACCCCTTTTCGGAGAGGACGGGAGAAAAGCCCCATACAAAATACATGCATTAATTTACAAAAGTTTACATTAAAAAAATGTAGTCAACAGCCAACAGACTCCATCCTTTTCATTGAAGCATGGATGATCTCCAGTTTTGTTGGGTATTGCAAGAATCATGGGAGTTTCACAGTATGGTATACATATGAACTGGGGACTCAGTTAATTTCAGGTGTCCAGGAACAATGGAATGCCTTGGAGGAGTTGATGCAACAGCCAGAGATCACGTAGTCAGTGGTGCATGCCAATTAGTCAGTGCATTTGTAGACTGAGAGTTGTATTAATTTTATAGATAGATGTATTTGTAGCATTGTCCATATTCAGGATTGTGTTTGGGCCTAGTGTTTGTGGAGGCTGTCTGTTTGAGCACATGTTCAAGGACATCTTGGTTTAGCCAAAGCCATTAGGCATTTCAGTGAGAGAGGATTGTTTAAGGTCATTGGCTGACTGGGTCACCTGCACTACAGCTTAGAGTAAGCACTTCATTGGTTCTATGGAGCTTTTTTTTTAAGTTGTCTCAGGTTTCAACTTTCTGTTACCTAGAAAGTTAAGTTTGTGAGTGCTTCTGGCATTTCACACTGAGCTAACCGAAGGAAGGACACTGAGCAAACTCGGATCTATAATATATAACATTAAGTATCCTGTTTTTTTGCATATGTTTACGAGTTGTTTATAGCACTTTGTCTACTGCATACTTTTCTAGCTAGTTTCACTGTATGTGGAGATATTAACTGGAAATTGTCCACTTTTATTAAGCATCTGTCTGGGTTGTTTGATTCTGATAACTTGTTTGCAGTTAAAAGCTTTCTCTAGAGGCTTCTTTATCTGTTTAAAACTTTCATTTAAAGGCTCACTGCTGCTTTTCTGCTGTGAGAAACATTTCAGCAGTTTGTTTCCCATCCTCCCTCCCAATTTGTATGTTGTTCTTATAGTTGGTGGCTTTGCAGTTGCCCGCCCCTACTGTAAATTTGATCTGGGACACTCCTCCCAGTCTAGTGTTATTACCTCATTCTACCTAATACAGGGAGAACATTTGAGAAGGCCAACCCACTTAGTTTCTGCTCCTCCTTTCTGTCTTTCCACTTAAAAAAAAAAAAAAAAAAAAATCTAAGCTTGTTTCCTGCCTTTGCTATATCCAGGACTGTTTAGAAGCTTCTGAGCCCCCAAGCCTTTCTGTGTTGGAGGGAAAGCTTCTAGCTTAATTTTGTTTCTTAGAACTAGCCAGTTTTTTTTATTTCAGCACTCATCTTTTTCTTTGAGCTCAGCACTTTTCAGAACTCATTGTAAGCACTAAATAAGCTACAAATTACTACAGCATTCAACTTTCCTCACTTGTCTGGAGGAAAACAGTTTCTAGTACTTAACAAATAAGCAACTATCCAAGCATGTCTAAGGGTCAGCTCCCGGTGTTTTCTCCTGCCTACCTGATGAATCTGGGCATCTTGGGGCAATGCAGCAATTGCTTCATGTACACAGAAAACCCTCTCCTCCTACCACACAACACTACAACCTGTGAGAGATGCACTTATATAGCCAAACTCGAAGCAAAGTTCTCTTCACCCAAGACTGGACTAGACAGTCAAGAGGAGAAGGTAAACACTTGCACCACACCACACTCATCACATAGTCCCTCAAAACCTACACCACCAAAACACACACATAGAAACACAAAACACAAACCTACATTTGTGGAGGCTCTCAGTAAAAACCTGCCCAAGCAACAGGGACCTCCAAAGCAGAAACACAAGCAACCTCCACCCCCCAACACAACCCAAATGACACATAGCCCACAAACTAAGTGTGCCACTCAACCACAGCCCATAAGTCATAACAACATACCCAACACTCTAGTCATAGGTGTCTCTATAGTCAGGCACACTGATGTTCCACTCACCAGGCTAAACAAGGAGAAAGTTACTGTCAGCTGCCTGACGGGTGCCAGGATCCACCACATAACACATGCACTCAGGTCACTCCACAACAAGTACAAATATGACTCTGTCATTGTCCATGTTGGTGTGAATTATCTGAGATGTACCTCCCTGGGCTATAAGAAAAGGGACATGGAGGAGCTGTCCGATCTTGTAGCCCAGGCAGGTATGACCCTAGCTCTGAGTAACATCCTGCCATTACCCAGAATGATACCACAGTACAAGGACAAAATGATTGTCTTCAACAATTGGCTAAGCTTCTGGTGTCATTCTAAGGGGATACAGTATCTGTCTGCGTGGGATGACATGATTGACAAACCACGATGCTTTGCCAGAGATGGCCTGCACCTGTCGCCCCTGGGATTCCGGATATTGGCTAAGGCTCTAGCCACCCCTATACTGCCTTTTTTAGGCAAGGTTCAAATGACAAATTCACCACCATAACAGGTACAAGCAAGCAGAATCTGAGGGTATTGCTACTCAATCCTAGAAGTCTAAACATCAAAATGCACTCACTCGAGACACTCCTTAAAATGGAGAACATCGACATCTGTGCAGTGACAGAGACCTGGTTCAAGGCTCCAGAGAGTACCCCTGCATTACCAGGCTATAATTCATACCACACCTTTCGGCCACCTAATCTGGACTGAAACACTAAAGGCACAGGCGTGTCAATATTCATTAAGGATATCCACACCTCCAGGCTAGTTGCTCAGCATAATGCATCCGAGATTATCCAAGTGCAACTAACTCTGGGCAAGACCGCAATCCAAATTGTAGCTTGCTACAGATCTCCCACCATGCCTCAGGATTCCCACTCCTCATTTCTTGATACACTGGAAAGTATTAGGGTGCAACCTAACTTCCTAATAATGGGTGATTTCAACTACCCCACCATTAACTGGGAAAACTACTCATGTACCAACACTTGCGCTCAATGTTTTCTGGAATTCATAAATTCCAATGCCTTGGATCAAGTTATCTGCACCCCCACCAGGGGCAGCAATATCCTAGGCCTGGTTATTACCAACATGGGCAACCGGTGCTCCACACCAGAGGTCAATTCCTCATTGGTCAGATCCGACCACAAACTAATCACCCTAGACATCCACCCCCCCACCCCCATTAGGGAAACCACCGCAAAAATTTCTCCAAAGCCAACTTCACGCTTCTTAAGACAGAAGTGGCAAACTTCACGACATCTATGCTGATGGACAATAGAGATATGACTGCTAAATCCTACACAGATGCACTTTATAAGCACTTACACGAGTGCATGGATCGTGCAATCCCTAACAGAACCAAGATGCTATCCTCCAAAAAAAGGAAGCCAATCTGGTGGTCCCCTGCCATAAACAAACTCTACAGCAGAAGAAAGAAACTGTTGCTAAAAAAGAGTAAAATCTCATGATTGGAGGAACTCCCTGGTCAGCCTTAGTAAGAAGCTGAGATCCCTCATAAAATCCTCCAAAGCTAGTTACGAAAACAAAATTGCTACTGACTTTAAAGACAACCACAAAGCATTCTATAGCTATGTCAAGAATCTCAAAGGCAACACTCAGATCTGCTCTGAGTTACAGCACAATGGCACTAAATATACAGAACCAACTGATATTGCCAACATCCTGGCAGATAGGTTCAGTGCTAACTTTACCCCCTCTCATCCCCTAAAGGGCCCATCTCTATACTGGAAGAATGCAAAATTCCTGTAATCACGGCTGCACAGGTAAAAAACACACTCTCCAAAGCCAAGAACACAGCATCCATGGGACCTGACAACATCCCAGGCTGCATTCTACATGAACTACAGAATGAACTGGCACCCCTCCTAAGTACCATGTTCAATCATAGCCTCACCTCAGGCTATGTGCCCACTGAATGGCGCACAGCAATGGTTATCCCACTCCACAAAGGGGGAGCCACCACGGACCCTGGAAACTACCACCCCATTAGCCTGACGAGCCTGGTCTGCAAGGCTATTGAACATACCATCGTGGAACTTATAAACAATGACATTGGTAATCTCCAAACTCAGGACCCCACCCAGTTTGGGTTTGTAAAAGGCAGATCATGTCTCCTAAACCTAATAAACTTCTTTGAAGCGGTCACCAAAGCCGTAGATTAGGGTAAGGTGGTTCACACAGCCTATCTAGATGTCGCCAAGGCTTTTGACACCATCCCCCACTCTGGAATTATAGATAACTCACTAAACTAGGTATAAATCCCTATGTCACAAGATGGGTTGCCAAATGGCTCACTGACAGAACCCACACTGTGAAAGTAGCAGACTCCAAATCCAACTTCAGACCAGTGACAAGTGGAGTACCACAGGGTTCAGTCCTGGATCCTCTCCTGTTTGGTATCTACTTCTCTGAAGTACAGGCTAACACAGATGGTCTTTGGCTAATGAAGTTTGCAGATGACTGCAAACTAGGAGCCATAATCAAAACTCCAAAAGATGTGGACATCCTACAAAAGGGCCTCGCTGAGACAGATGCCTGGTGTCAAAGCCATGGCCTCAAGCTCAATGCCAAAAAGTGCATTGTCATCCCTTTTGGTAAAAGCTCTGTACCCGTGAACTACAACATAGTCGGTAGTCTACTTAACACCGAAAGTGTGATAAGAGACCTTGGGACACAGGTGGACAGTAGTTTCTGCTTTGATAATCACATCACCACAGTAGTCAGGAAATCCTTTTATGTGGCACACCTCATCACAATAAGTTTCTCATCCAGGAAAAAAGAGGTCATTGTTCCCCCTCTACTCGTCACTCATTAGACCCTTTATAGAGTGCTACGCCTTTTTTGGTATGTACCTCACAAGACAGCTACAACAACTGGAAAGGCCACAGAAATACCTCACAAAGAGGATTACTGGCCTCAAACAGATGCCCTATGCAGACCGTCAAAAAACTGCAGCTTTACTCCGTCGCATATCACCTACTCGGAGGCGATCTCTGCCTAACACACAAAGCATGTCAAACCCAGAGCTTTTGGACATGCTCCACTTAAAGAAATCCCAATACCTCCGAGCTACCCGCTCTAGGGACCTAAACCTTGTCACCACAATAAAAAGAACATGCTGGAGGAATAGATTCCTGTCCCAGAGACTTCCCATACTCTGGAACAAACTACCTATCTATATCAAACAGAGCTCCTCATTAGCACTCTTCAAGAAAAATCTTGATGATTGGATGGGAGATAGGAAATTCACCCTGGGGATCACCTCTGTGGCTCTGCTTGACAGTGGCACAGGAAAATAATTTTCTTGGGTGGCGAAAGCCAGGGTACCTTTTAGCTAGGCTTATATAGGCCCTAGGGCCAATAGCCTGGTACCTACCTATGAACCTATATATTTGAGTGTAAAACTGAACACGACCACCACGAAGTAATAAATAAAATCCAGTATTTATTATGATAAGCGCTTTCACATGCAATCCCAGCACGCTTCTTCAGATCTCACTACATACCTCAAATCTCAACATTTAAATACCATATTTAATTTAATAGCATTTAATTGAATAATTGAAATAATTAAAACCAATAAAACCTTAAGGCACTAGACCTAAAATAGTGCTATAAACAAAGAAAAAGCAAGATCGAGAATCAGTACACATTAATTTCACACAATACTTTTGTAACCACATTTTAAAACATAAAAACAAATGGATATATGTGCATCAGAGTTGCATAAATCAACATCATTAAACATATATTCAATGATTCAAGTTCTCTAACTAGAATATTGTAATATGTGCAGTAAAAGTAATAATATAAATATATAGTCTGACCAAACTAATATTTAATATTTACGAGCTTCTAATACTGGCTTGATACTAATATGTTGATTCAGCCCTGGTTCAACATGAGCTCTTAATTTAAAAATCCATGAAATCTCGACGTTTGTTGCCCCTCCTGACAGTTTTATTTACTAACTGTAATACTCTAAATCTAAAACTATGATTAACATGATCAATGACATGTTTAGCTAAAGCATTCTGTTGATCCCACCTCCTTATATCATAAATATGATTATAAATTCTGTCTTTTAATTTTCTAGAGGTAATGCCTACATAAAATGCAGTACATTGCATGCAAGTTGCTAAATAGATCAGGTTTTCATCGCCACAACTAGCATAAAACCTGGGTATAAAAGTATATTCAAATGTAGGGTGTTTGAAACACTGTTCTTCAACTATAAACCTACACATCTTACATTTATTGCAACTATAAGTGCCCAATCTATTTGCCCGGGATATGACCCGTTGAAGATGAGAATGTTCCTTACATAGAATTCTTTTAAGATTTTTACTATTCCTATAAGTAAATTTAGGGGTAGATCCTACAATATTTAAAATTAGGGGGTCAATCATCAATAGCTGCCAATTTCTCTTAATAATATCAACTATTTTACTGTTGTCATTGGTATATCTGGTCAAAAATGTAACCTGGGCATCATTTGATACTCGCTTCCTATTATTAAAATTCATATTTCTATTACTAGATGTCACTCCTTTTGAAACCAAATTCTGGATCTTATCTATCATGGTGCTATTATAACTTCTGTCAATAAGTAATGTTTGCATGGTGTTCAATTCAACTTGCACATTTAAAGGATCCTTACAAATTCTTTTTTTTTTTTTTCAAATAAATTTTTATTTTTCATAATATAAACCATGCATACATATGAGAGTAAAAACAGTAGGAATTACTCAAATATTAATTACATAATGGTTTCGATATTATTAATAAGACAAAAACAAAAGCCATGCAAACAGAAATACATTGAAAGGGGGAAAGAGTAAACACACCCTGAAGTATGCATAGTATACTACCTAACATCAGCAACCTAAAAATACAATATTTACAATGCTACAATGACTAAGTATAAACAGTGTCGCAAGATAAGAGACCAAATATAAACAGCCCCATTTGTTTCATGCAAAAGAAGAAAAACATACCCCTTGAACAAGAAAAATGAGTATAGGGGAGGTTTTGTGAATTAACTTAAATTTTAATCACACATAATTACCTCAAACAATCCCTTCCAAAGTTTACTGAAGTAGACTCTCTTCTTAGGTCCAGTTATAATGAATTTCTGAGCAGAGATATACCTGAAAGCCATATCTTTAAATCCCGGCCAAGACATTTTGGTACGATCTAACCAGTTATAAGTGATGTAAAGTTTTATGAGTGAACATAGTATTACTAGAGTATGGAGGTGTAATTTAAGCAAACTAGGAGGGGGGATGTTTAAGATAGCCGTTTCCCATGAAAGGGTAGAACTATAATAACCCATTTTTTTGAGACGCACTTTGAGGGAACACCCATAATTTATGGGAGTGCTTGCAGTGCCACATAATATGTAGTAAATCAGCTCTCACAACAGGACAACATGTGCAGAAAGGAGAACGATTAGGATTAAATTTGTTAATTATTACAGTGGTATAATAGGAGTTATTATTTAACATCAATTGAGTGTACAGGAGTTTTTTGAAGGGAGATAATTTTATAGTAGTTTTTATAGCTAATAGTTTTTGGTCCTCTGGAATAAGAGAGTTTTGATTATCCCAATATTTGGAGAAAAGACAGTTTCTTTTGTATAATAATGGGAATAATAATTTGTATGACGAGGAAAAGGATCCTTACAAATTCTAATAATTCTAATAAACTGTCCCTTAATAATATTGGGAAAAACAAACCTAGGATGCATACTGGTATAATGCAGCAATGTGTTCTTCCAGCACGGTCTTCTATATAATGAAGTAGAGATGCTGCCATGATAGTCCTTAATTATACTAATATCCAAAAAGTCCACCTGACTATATGAAAAATCCAGAGTAAATCTTAGGAAACTCGTAGTTGTTTCTAAATAACAAATGAAAGCTTTAAGCTCATCAACACTGCCCTTCCAAAAGAACAGTACATCATTCACAAACCTCCTATAAAAAGTCACCTGTGCATAAGATGTATTTTTGAAAAGGAGTTTCCTTTCCCAATAATGGACAACTAGGTTTGCATAAGAATTAGCACATGGAGTGCCCATGGCGACACCCCATTTCTGTGCAAATAACCTATCCTTAAACATAAAGATATTATTACTTAGTACAGTCTCCAACAATGTGCAAACAAGTATTTGTTTACTAATGTCAATGTCTTCAGTTGAGCATAAAAACTCCCTTATCGCTTAAACACCATATTCATTAGGGATGGATGCAAATAAATTTTTAACACCCAAAGTCACTAATAAGAAAGATGGATTCATACTTCCATCAGTAAAAGTAGCAAGTTCATTAACTAACTGATAACTATCTTTGAGTATGGTGGGTATCTTTCTGACCAAAGGTCCTAGTATGCTCTCAATGTAAATAGATATTCTCTCTTTCACCCAACCATTACCCACTACTATGGGTCTCATCGGTGGAGGAAAGATATTTTTATGTACTTTGGGCAAGCCCTTTATGTATGGTATTAAGGGCGTCTCAACTAAAAAATAATTGTAAAGCTCCTGCGTTACTTGTCTGCACATTAATAAATTATAAAGATCATCATGCACTCTAGTGACAATTCTCAAGAACTGTTTGTGGTCAATCTCACTATAAGTACTGTCATCCTTCAACATGTTATACATAGCCATATTATAGTCAGTAGCATTTAATAGCACTACCCCTCCCCCCTTGTCAGCAGGTTTTATCACTAAATCATCATTTCTAGATAATGTGTTTAAAGAATGTTGTTGTTCTTTACTTAAA
>NC_056746.1:83237997-83350497 GCF_019279795.1 Protopterus annectens | reverse complement strand
GCATTGCCTCCAGCAAAAGGAAGTAAGCTTATGTCAAGTATATGGAGTTAGGTGAGCTGTTCCGCAGATAGCCAGCTAGAACAGTTTTTGTTTTAATTTATTATACATGTATTCATGCAAACAGCATATCCTTATTTGCTGTTACTGCAGAAAGCAGCAAAGGATACTTAATGCATTAACATATTGTGCACTAAAAGTCTGGGAGTAAAGAAGTGCATTGTAATACCTCTTGTGTAGTGTTGAGTCACAGCAGGTTTGTGAATTTTACCCTGAACCTAAATGCCCAAAGCTGTGAAATAACACCACCACAAATCATAGTACCTTAACCTCAGGCAAAAATGTAATAAGAATAATTGAAGGTGCATTTAGTAGGGGATGAGAGTTTAACTGCAGATCATTGTCTGCTGATTAGGCATAAACTAAATGTTGAAAATGAGAAAGAAGCAAGCAAATCATTAACTGGTGCAAATTATGGAAAGGTGAGGAACAGAGGTATGTATGGTAAAGCTTCATTCCCCCAATTACAGAAATCTTTAGTAATCATTCAGACCATCCATATTATACTGCCGTATTTTTCTGAAAAGAATGAAACACACAACCTGGCAATATCTGTGTGGAACTCTCACTTATATTAACTTACATGAATGCTTATATAACTCAAGAGCAATGCATGTCATGCAAGAAACACTCTTTTGTCAGTAACAGAGAAAATATTTCTTGTTCAGAGTTAACGGTCCTAAAATATCACTTCAGCAGCTGAAGTCCCTGCAGATTCCTCTGAAATGGGAGGAAAAAAAACTGAAACATAACTAATTCACACTGCAATCAAACATTAATTAGATTTGTGAAGAATATTAAACAAATTACAACATAAATGACACCATAATAATGTAACCAATTTAAATTGCTTTATTTAGCGACAATCTGTGTATAAATTATTGTCTGTAGCACACTGAGATACCTTGGTTTATGATGGCTTTACGTTTTGCTTCTTGTATTCCCATGGAAGAGAATTCCAAACTGTGGTTGTATAAAGATAAAATGTACTATATTTATTGATCTTTCTTATACTCAGGGAACAGAACAACTCCCAGCTATTTGAAAACTTTGCAAACTGCTGTAACACATTTTAATTCCAGGGATCATTCTTTCTGTCAGTACATCTGTTTCAGGACAGATATTTCTTTCTTCATGTTATATACTGCCTGTTACATTTACAAAGAACATATATAGAATGATATCTCTGTTTTCCCCAAGTCTAGAATGATATGATCTAAAATATATTAAATTTAGTCAACACATTTTCCTTGGCTGAATCTGCAAGAAGATGTCCTTCTAATCCAAAATAGATATATCTCCCTATGTAATAAGTTTTCCTTATTTGGACAGCCAGTCAACCACATAATCTAATAGCCTACATGAGGTATTAAGCCTTCTTATAAACCTTACTGATGCAGGACACGTCCACATTTAATGCAAAATCTAGCCATAAGCCCGATGCAACCAAATATATAGCTGGACATTTATTGCAAATGGAAAACCCCAGCTTTTAAAATGTTTAAATAATAGCCAGATTCTGAGTTCTGAGTACATTAAAATTTTTTTTAGTTTTAACTTTTAAGGTAAATTCTGAAAATAATACGGTTTTACTGAAAATGGTCTGAAGTTCACATCCATGTGTTAGCTCAGAAATAGTTTATTTGAACAATATAGATACATAAAATGTTTAAAATTAACAGAGCACAAAAGTAAGATAAATATTAAAAAGAATAGGAATCTAGCTACATGATTCTGTAATTAATCTCGTTATGTGATCTTACGTAAATTATACATTAGCAGATTACAACTGCAGAGGAAGAAGAATTTTGCTCTGTAGGGCCTGCTCATGTACCTAGCTTTTGTGTGGTTAACTTTACTAGGCAATTCTTTCTTGCATCTGTCCAAAGCATATCCTTGAAAATCCTTGAACTCCTTTGTCTATATTTGATAAGGCATTTCAGGATTAATGTCATGATCTCTAAAATAATGTTTTCTTACATGCATCTTAAATCAACCTTCTTATGCTTGTCATCAATAACCGTCCCTCTGTCCTTTCTCTTCAGCTGTGACACTTTGTGCGGTTAATACAGTGGCCAAGATTCACAGTCAGGTCGTGTAGTATGCAGTGCCCAGTTGCACTGGAGTTGGCAATACACAGGCAGTTGCAGACTAACATCAGCTCATAGGTGCATGTTATGTATCACCGCTTTGAACCCAAATTTGAACAGAAGATATGCACAAATGGCTACATAACGACATATGAGTGCACAGGAGAAACAGGTGCTGCCTTTGGGGGAACATGGCTGAAATTCTTGGCTACGCTTATAAGAGCCTCCAGGCCAATAGTCTAGTACCATCCAATGAACCTATATGAGTAAAAAGGGTTTGGAAAATGAAGTTCTAATGGTATTAAAATGAATTCAAGGCGAACATAGATGTGACTTATAGTCACCTGCAAAGGAAATGTCACATCTAAATTCGAGTATAAAAGGGTCAAACACACCAACAATATTGTTGTTGCATGCAACCCAAATACTAAGAGTCAAGGCAGTTTACTATGCCCTCAGCAGCACTGGTTCTTGATATATGTAGATAGTATCATCTCATGCCAATGTAAACTGCATTGTTGGCGATTACCTTACCACAAATGCCTTGAACAACATGGCAATGATTACCTTAGATAGGATAAAAACATTGTGCAGGTCTTGGCTGACATATGTTGACCACACACAGAATTTATAGGAGTGTGTGGCTATGTCGTACTTTTGGAGACCTAGGTATGTATAACTGTTCCCATACTAGCCATAGGGACCTTTTCAGAAACTTGCTGGGGATATGTTGGATATTTCACTGGCTTTTACCTCTAGAAAATGCAACAAGTTCCTTGAGATAATTCTTCTACACCTGAAGGAATGTATAAGGTTTTCTAGCCCACAAAGCAGACTGCTAACACCATACATACCTTTTATGACATTAATAACCTTTCTGAGGTACTGAGGTACCATAGATAGCAAACATATACTAAAGGTCCCACTTGGCCAACAGTCACATGGGGATGTAAAATGGCAGGGCTGCTCATTCTTTAAACTGCCAGGTAGTACATGGCATACCTTGGAAACTGCCAGGTAGTATGTGGCATACCTTGGAAACTGACAGTTAGTATGTGGCATACCTTGGAAACTGCCAGGTAGTATGTGGCACACCTTGGAAACTGCCAGGTAGTATGTGGCTTACCTTGGAATCTGACAGGTAGTATGTGGTATACCTGGATCATAATCAGTGTGTCCCCATAGTGTTTAGGCAATTTGTATGATTTACATATAGGGACTCTATATCTCCTCTTCCTGCATTCTGAAATTCCACAGGGTCATCCAATCAGCAACTGTAAGCACTCTGACTAAAGTTATAGTATATAGCTACATGTCTAGTATGTCTGCGTGCAGTAACCTCCCCCTCATAAGCATACAATATTGAAGTGTCGAAGGTAATGTTGGATACTTACTGGAGCCCCTGGCTAATGATACTCCTGTAGAACCTGCAGATTGTGGCTGAACACAAACACAAACCTATAATAATGCAGAGCATGTATGTTAGACCTGCTCAAAGCCCACATCTCCTGTGTTGGAAAGGCTGGGAAGTAAACTTCAGTATGATCCTGCCACAGCCTGCTGAATGTACCTAGCACAATGCAGGCTCCATAATATAGTGGTCAGGACATATGATCCCGCCACAGCCTGCTGAATGTACCTAGCAAAATGCAGGCTCTATAATATAGTGGTCACGACAGAGCTGAATGTACCTAGCACAATGCAGGCTCCATAATATAGTGGTCAGGACACAACTAAATGTACCTAGCACAATGCAGGCTCCATAATATAGTAGTCAGGAGACAGCTGAATACACCTAGCACAATGCAGGCTCTATAATATAATGGTCAGGACACAGCTGAATGTACCTAGCACAATGCAGGCTCTATAATATAGTGGTCAGGACATATGATCCTGCCACAGCCTGCAGAATGTACCTAGCACAATGCAGGCTCTATAATATTGTGGTCAGGACATATGATCTTGCCACAGTCTGCTGAATGTACATAGCACAGTGCTGGCTCCATAATATAGTGGTCAGGTCATATGATCCTGCCACAGCCTGCTGTACGTACCTAGCACAATGCAGGCTCTACAATATAGTGGTCAGGACATAGGATCCTGCCACAGCCTGCTGAATGTACTGAGCACAATGCAGGCTTCATAATATAGTTGTCAGGACATATGATCCTGCCACAGCCTTCTGAATGTACCTAGCACAATGCAGGCTCCACAATATAGTGATCAGGACATATGATCCTGCCACAGCCTGCTGAATGTACCTAGCACAATGTAGGCTCTATAATATAGTGGTCAGGACATATGATCCTGCCACAGCCTGCTGAATGTACCTAGCACAATGCAGACTCCATAATATAGTGGTCAGGACACAGCTGAATGTACCTAGCACAATGCAGGTTCCATAATATAGTGGTCAGGAAACAGCTGAATGGACCTAGCACAATGCAGGCTCCATAATATAGTGGTCAGAACACAGCTGAATGTACCTAGCACAATGCAGGCTCCATAATATAGTGGTCAGGACACAGCTGAATGTACCTAGCACAATGAATAGTACATAATATAGAGGTCAGGACACAGCTGAATGCACCTAGCACAATCCAGGCTCTATAATATAGTGGTCAGGACACACACTAGGCAGCCCCACAATACTGACATGTTTAAACATCATCATCTGATGAGAGAGCAGTGGAAGAACTGCAACAAGAAGCTATGCAACCCCCTGCAAAATGGCAAAGTGCATAGTACATGTCAGCACATACAAGCTGGTGACATCTAGTCCAGATATATGTGACTTGATAAGGACAGAGTTACAGTGCATTGTTGCACAGAACAAGCATGATACATGTAATCTAAATATCAGACAATGCTGCTTTATATATGGAAAGACCAACCTCTTCATCAGTCATACCCCCATGAATCACATAGTAGTTAGGGGGGAGTGGGACTTGGTGACATGTATGTCTGCACAGACTGGGAGGACATATTACAGGATACTGAGACTAGATTAGGAGATGATAGCCATTCTGTATCCTAGAAAAGTTCCTTGTGCAATGATCTGGGGCTCTGATGCAGTGTCAGGAATACAGAGAGGGTTACAATGGATTGTGGTTGCATGATATTGTGGCAGATCATCTGGTTGGTCCCAAGTACTCTCCACATGTTAGGGACCACTTATAATATGTGACAGCAGTAGGCACCACTGCAAGTCTCAGAAATGGTGTTATACTCATTTCAGACAGTGTGTATGTGAGAGCCTCTGCTGGAGCAACCGCAGAGGTGGCATTGCTGCTGGTTCAAGCTATGAGTAAACCCTCCCACACTGACAATGGCGAGCACTGAAGATGTACAGTCTCACATTTCTGTGTGGCTCAGACTACACATATATGCTTTATGAGGGGTGCATCCTCACCTACAGTAGAGACAGACACCTGTCAATGTGTCATCAGACATTCTTGTCTCATTATCATTGACAGTATCAACTGCAGCACAGGTGCTGATATCAGCCTAACACTATCCCCGGTCCATACAGGTATCATCACAGCAGCATCCTGCCACCCCAGCACAGGTGTCAATATCAGCCTAACACTGTCTCCAGTCTGTACAGCTATCACTACCACAGCATCCTGCCTTAGGTACACAGAATGCTATACACACAGAAATAGGCATGGGTGCCTGTGTCACCTGTCATATGCACATGAAGGGTGCAAAATGTCTCCCACAAACTGACCTACCTCAGCTACCATCCTGACATTGCTGGATTCCTGATGTGCCCTAAATAATATATTGCTAATAGTTGCTGTGATCAGATTATGGTGTTTATGTACAGTGCAACTGTGCAAAACTCTGAGGTACAAGTTACTGACCTGGTGCATTATTTACTGAGACAGGAGTCCACTCCTCAAGAGATGAATCCAGAACCAGTGTCTCCCTGCAAGGACACCAAAAACTCCTCTGGCTCTGTTAGCCTGTTACTTTGAAATGATCCCTCCAGTGCCATAGCATTCATTTGCTATTGATTATGCCTTTGCCATGGCATGGGTGTAGCAGGTGGTAACATGCCTACCACACTACAGAAAATGCAAATGTATCGTCTGCCAGCTTTCATCTCATGGACAGATGCCATTCATGTGACCTACATGCTTCCATAAAGACATTAATTTCAGCTGGGTTGAAATGGTATAGCCTATGATATCCATCTTTTCCTCTGGATAGGCTGACACCTATAACCATACTACACAGAGCTATACACTGTATACTGTTAGGACAGGTAGCCTGACATCTACTGACAAAGTGACAACCTACCTGGGCCATGTTATAAAGAAAGGGATGACTGTGGAAGTATTACATATCAAATCAGTAGGGACAGATACAGGAATACATAAAGTGGGTGTACCTGTTAACAGCAATGTAGAGGGCAGGGCAAGCATCCCTGCTGCTGACAGTGGTCTTCACCTTCCTAAAAGCCACTGAATACTGTACGGCATTATGGGTAATGTGTGTAACCATTTACTTGCTATACTCATTGCCATAGATCAACACCTACATCATACAGGCCATAAGAGAACTGTAACACTGACAGGCACATAAAAGGGCAGGTTATCCTAATACTGTGGGGTACCTTGTTGCTAGTACCTTCTACAAACATGAGACACATGCAGACACATATATTTTTGTTGTTAACCTTTTGTAATGTGAATTCATGAGAAAGGGAGCACATCCTTTTATAGGTAGAGAAAACACAGCCTAGCACACACCTTCAGAGTACTGTGTGACTCCTCATGCAGCTACAGATTTAAAAGATTCTGGCCAAACATACAATTTCACCTGCCATAGTGGTACAACTTTAGCTAGCACACCTCCATGATTATATAAGTGTATACATACGTTTGCAGTACATAGTCAAATTAAATAAAGATACAGACATGTCTATGGATCATTGCAATTATATGTGATACACCTGTGACATCAGGTACAGGATCACCTGTGGCATAAGTTGCAGGCTACTGTTTATGCTTGCACTCGAGAGCTCATGACCATGAGCTCATGCTGGAGACCTGCACAAGTATGTATGTCATACTGCTTTGTGAGTAGCCGTGCTGCAGAAATCATGTTGTAGGGATGATTCACAGGCCTCGATCTTCCTTAAGAAATACCACCATTTTCAAAGGGAATTTAGGAGAATGGTATTTCTGCTAGTACCCACCAGACAGCACCTGCATGGTGTGTGAAACAGAGGAAGATAATGCATTGTCACCTTCATGGAGCACCTCCATGGAGCATTTAAAACAGTGGATGCTTTAATGACCTTGTTGAAGAATTAGCCTTAGTCACAAGCATCACCAGGAATGGAGAGAGTGTAGCTATCGTTCTGATGACCCACTATGCAGAAGCCCCAATGAGCTTTGTGCATATAGGATGAAGTGGTCAGTCACCTCCTCCTTTTTCTTTCATGGAGGTTTAAGGGGAGTCTGTGCTATACCAGCAACATCTTGGTGTACATTATGATGTAGGACCCCCCAGGAATGAAACCCTCTGCTTGCATATGTGAATTTGGTGGAATGAATACTGTAATGCACTCAGCCTGTTGTGGGTTACTGCTTGCAGGATTCAAGGAAAAAAAAGTACTGCTTATCAAGTGACACATACTGACATCAGAAACAGGATTAGGCTTTCATAGGTGGCCATGAGGAACTTTATAGACCCTTCCAAACTTAAGTAACATTCAACAAAGGGATGCTTGGTGTGCACATTTAGGCACAGGTGGGCATAGCTGCATTACCTGTAGGAGCCTATCAGAAGCCCTAAAGATAAGCTGCTGTTAGACACATCAATATCCAACAACAGATGTGCACAGCACAGGGATAGGCTGTTCAACACAGCTGTATGAAACAACAGACGTGCACAGCACAAGTATAAACTGTTCAACACAGCAGTATGAAACAACAGATGTGCACAGCACAGGGATAGGCTGTTCAACACAGCAGTATCTAACAACAGATGTGCACAGCAAAGAAACAGGCATACTCAGTGCATTGTTCTCCCTAGCTTACAGAATAAAATTCAGAAAATGATTGCAAAGTGTATTCATGTTCAGTGTGAATGAACAATTGTGCACTGCCTTTAGCCATTTAACAAAGACCATCCATCCATCCTCAACCCATTTTTATCATTTTGCACATGGGGTCAGTTCAACAGTGACAATCATCTCAAGCCAAGGTTAGACCACCAGGTGGCTAGTCCTGCTGTGGTAGTTCACCTATACCATTTATTCACACAGACACTCACACCTATGGCCAATTTAGAGTGTCCAATCCACCTACTGCATCTCTTTGGAATGTGAGAGGAAATTGGAGCACCCAGTGGAAACCCAAGCGACCCCTGGGACAACATGCAGACTTGGCACCGAAAGCACCCCAGCCAAGAATTGAAGGAGAACCTCTTGCAGTGAGGAAAGACCACTGGACATAAATGAGCTTGACTAAGAGCCACATACTGCTGTGTGATAACACATGTGGATGCTCTTGTACTTGGCTTGTTTTGACGTATTGCGCGATCAAGCTGCAGACTAATGTTATCAGTTACAGAAGACATATTAGGAAATGGTCGAGTGCAGGTGCATACATATCGCTTCTTTGATAACGTGTACTGAATTGGTTTCTCAATATCATAATCTAACACTAGTACATCATTAACAGCAGGCAGCCGTGCCTGTTATACTGGTGATTTTGTGAATGTTGCTATATGTTAGTAATATGGATTCATAACGTATAAATTGCAGGCATGCTTTTAAAAGAATGTAGGCATACCTCTCAACTGTCCAGATTTTCACAGAATGTCCAGATTTTTGCCTCATATTTTTGGTCTGTTTCTCACAAAATATATGGGTTTCTGGCAAATCACAGAGGGATGAAGTCACTAAATAGTGAGATGCATATGAGTTTCAGACTTCATATGTTTCAGAAAAATGTAGATAACACAAATCATGTTATTGTAGCACTTTTTAAGCTTATAACAGCAATATTTAAAATCTGTCCGTAATTTTGACCTTTGCCCTTCCCCCCAGTATTTTAGGCTTTGTCTAGATTTCTTGCACTAAGAGGATGAGAGGTATGAATACAAGGGTATTGAGCTAAATTTGTAAAAGTAAGCACAAGGAGACATCAAAAGCACTGAACAGAGCTATGTGTTGAAATAAACTATTTGTAGATAGTACAGTTGACAGAACTGCAGACTTCTATGGAGTGGCAACTGGAGAGATTGTGAGGGTGGTAACTTCAGAGCTAGAAAAAACTAGAGCCCAAGGACTACTGGAGTGGTAGCATGACTCTGGTCTGTTGAACTGCCTTCTTCGTTAGATAGTGTGGTCTGAAGTCCTTGCTACCAGTCTGCACCAAGGATAATCTGGGATTATAAAACATAAGGAATGTTGGGTTAAGATGATTACACTGCTGTAGCTGACACATTTCCCATGCTGGAGTTTACAAAGGAGCGTAATGCATGATTAAATCTCAGGATGGCCTTGACGAAGAATGAAAAAAATGTAAAACACCTGGGCAAAACTATGATCTGACAGATTTTCTGGGACTGTTGCAAATGCTGCATAAGAAAAACGAACATGGATTTTGATGATACGAGACATTCTTCAGTATGCAGTTATCAGAAGACACCCCCATCCCCCACCGGGCCTTAACATTTTGTAACAACCTTTTTGTCTCACTGAGGCATTGATATAATGAAGAAACCAGATATCCTGTCAGCTCTTGATAAACAATGACGACCCTAATCACTTGCTTGCTTATTTCTGCATGTTATATCTATGCATGTGTGTGTGTATGTATGTATGTGTGTGTGTGTGTCTGTGTGTGTGTATGTTTATGTGTGTGTATGTGCATGTGTCTGTGTGTGTGTGTGTGTTTATGTTTGTGTGTGTGTGTTTATGTGTGTGTGTGTGTGTGTGTGTGTGTGTGTGTGTGTGTGTGTGTGTGTGTGTGTGTGTGTGTGTGTGTGTGTGTGTGTGTGTGTGTGTGTGTGTGTGTGTGTGTGTGTGTGTGTGTGTGTGTGTGTGTCTATGTCTGTGTGTGTGTGTGTGTGTGTGTGTGTGTGTGTGTGTGTGTGAGAATCTGGGAGTATTCTTGAAGTAAACAAAAGAAGAGAGAATAGTTTATGCAAAGAACCAAGCAATGCCCTGAAAAACAGAGCTGTACAGGAGACTGAATCATAAAAATTCTACTCAATGTGTTGGTGCCTGGCTACAATTCAGATTTTTCTGTGAAAAACAGTGTATTTATTTAGTTATGGAAAGGTATGCCTTTTTTTTACTTCAAACTATCTGACCGAGTCAAGACAGTAACCATCATGTGTACAATTTATTCTGCAGCACCGGAAAAACATTCCATTCCTTCTTGTCCAGGGAAACATATGATTTCTTTGCTATAAAGTTTTTCACGTTGTTTATATTTTCTTACACTTCATTCTCTCCATTTATCCACTGACTCATCATTTCTCTTGCACAAATACACCCAGAATAGAAGAAAAATGTATCTAGTTTAAGAGATGAAATCGTTCACCTGCAGACACCCACACCTATTTAAAATGTAATACAAGTAGTTCATCATTTTCTTTTATTCAGTTTGACATGCTGCTAATCTAGAAATCATGTTAGGAAGAGACAATGTTTTAACTTCAATGTTACAAAGTCATTTTATGGAAACATTCAGTCAGTACAGCAAATTATATGAAAACTTAAAAACTTTTGACTCAGTTTTATATTGAGAACACCATATGAACTGCAACAAGATGCAGTCTTTTATCTTAGAATAATTAAGCATAAAAAATAATAAATAGAAATGCGAAAGAAAAGCAACACAGAACAGTACATGTACCAATAAAACACCATATCATACTTTATCTTTTTTTTCTAATGCTCTTTATTGGAGTTTTTCACAGCAAATTCACAAATTGATTACTTTTATTTGTCTGTTTAGAAACATGTCCTGCTTCCAAATACAATGGCAATTAGCTTGTAGAATTACTGGATTATAATCTCATCTTTGTTACTATATATGCAGGCATGTAGCTACACATAATGGAACAATTCTTTTAGAAAGAAAAATCAATCTCCTTAAAATCTCTGCAGATTTGCTCCTCAAAGAAGGTATGCTTTGTGTCTATCTTCATTAACACAGAAAGACAGAGAGAGAAAGAAAATAAACAGACATTTTAGTCATGAGGCCTGTCTAGTGGCATAGAGGCATGATGTACATTTGCACTCCCAATGACCAGAATGTTGGTATAAGCCTCAATTTCTGGTAGGATTGCCAGATGGAGAAATTAATGACTGCTGGACTGCTGTTCTTTCTGGTGGGGAATGTGCCTGTGTAAATTATGGACCCTCTTCTACCTCCATTCCCTCACTGCTTAATCTAAGTATTCATAACACCCTGTACATTTTCTCTCTAAAGGACTGTAACAGCAGTGGGACAATGGCTCAACCAAAATCAAACCAGAAGATCTTGTTTTTGCCATTATGCCATTGCTGTTACTGTCCTGTGTGAGTGAATTTGTTTGGTCTGGATGTAGTTCCTGTTTCTTTGGTTAGAGTTCTTAGCATTGTACATTTCTTGAAGCTGTAGGGGCCAACCTAATAATTTATGCTTGGAAAGATTAGTATGAAGCTATAAGGAAATCTAGAGATTGTGGTATTCTGAATGTTTACTTGGGCCTAAGGTCTTCAAAGGTCACTAGGCAGGTCATATTGGTATGTAGGGAGCTGAAAAACAACTGAAGACTTGCAACTTTTACATAACTAAAAGCTAAGCACATAAATTCCTTCATAGTTAAAACCTGCATCTCATATACATTTCCATCTAAGTGCACTGACCTTGCAGATAGCATTAGTGATGATCGCTAACTTAAAAAGCAATTGAGGGGGGCTTGCTGAAAGCATTGAATGTCTGGAACTAATGAGAATTAGTCAAGGATATATCATGGCAGGTCAGCTTCGAGCATGGTCACAATTTTATATAATAATTGGTCATATACTACTGTACATGCAAACAGTCTTCCAGCAATAGTTGTCATCTTCAGAATAAATGCCAGAGCTACTTTAAAAAATAGAGCTCATTTCAAACTTACAAGACATTTATATCTACTTTATTGATGGTGTACACCACAGATGTTTGATTGTGATCAAATAAAAGTAATGGCTACAGTATAATATTTCAAGTTATTTTACTCAAATACAAGACAAATCAGTGACTGTTTAACTGTTTGTAAACAACAGCAAGCAGTGGTCAGTCACTTTCATCCAACAATCTCTGTGTATTCACTAGCTATAGACACTTTATTGACTGTGTACACCTCACATGTCCGATTGTGATAAAAAAATAATGGTCACAATAATGTGTTTCAGTTTTTTTCACTCAAACCCCACCAGCTCTGCCAAATGACTGTGTTTCACTGAAACACATACTAGCTCAGCCAAGCTAGATCAATGACTGTTTAAGTGTAATTAGATCACAACAGGGGTTCATCATTTTTAACCACAGACTGCTTCTAAAATATATATCTAATATATTCGCCCATGTTTCTTCGTAATCAGCCCTTTTGAAGAAAAGTACACATTGCATGTTTAAGTAAGTCATTTTTCTGGCTCTTTGCTATCACCAAAGTCACACAGACCATGAAGGACCACAAGATTCTACTTGCCTGAGTATTGGCTGTAACAAGTAATTTATTCTCAGTTATAGATGTGGATGTCTTTAGAGATCACAATGTGGACCACAATGTATTAATAATAAAAAATAAATAAATAAATAAATAAAAAGAGTTATTAATCATTTTCATCATGCCCATACCATCCACGATAGCTCACCAAGCTAAACGTAGTTTTCCTTTAATTGTCTATTCAAACTCCTTAAAGCAGCAGTTATCTGAGGTAGCCTCAGCCAATGGGAAATAACTACTCACTGCTTTATCTAGCAGCCCAGGGAATCCCCATTAAAGTGCTGCTTCTGCTGTCCCCAAAGACATCACGAGGAGATGTAATAAGATGTACTTTCCTTATTCTCTTTAGGAATGTACATATAAATGCTAGAATGTTTAAAAAAATCCCAGCTAAATAAGCACTTTCATTTTTTTTAACAGGAATCAGAATTCTACACATGTGAGGACTCCTAATTACAAGAATGGTAAAGCCAACAAGGTTTACAGAAAAAAAGCAAATAAAATCATCTAGTAAAAAGATTTCATTGGGAGGGGCTGTAGCTTTGCAGCCCAGTATCATAATACACAACTAGATATCATATTAAGTTGGGGGGATGTAGAGTAGAACTCTGTACATTTGGTGGTACAGGGCTTTTGTCTCTCAATGGTGCATTTCCATTATGTATAAGAAAGTGTAATATTCAGTTTTGATTGAGTTTTGAAGAAGCCTGCTATAAGTGTTTGTTATGCTGCAATTGCTGTTTTTCCTCAAGGTAGAATGACCTAAGAATCTATTATAGTTAGTAAGAAAGTGAAAGGGATGACCCCCCCCCCCCCATGAAGGGTATTTAACCTTGTCTAACTTACCACCTTGAGTTGTATTTGTATAGTTTTTTCTTTTGCAGTATTAGTAAAGTGTCTCACTGATAGAAAGTGGCTTGATTACATAAACCATTTTCTGCATCTAACCTTCCTGGTTTCACTGGGTCTGCGTAGGTATATACAACACTTATATCTTGCATGTTTTGCCACACCAGCTGAGCACAAGACATATTATTGAATAATGAGTTGTACAATCTGCTCATGCATGAATCGCTCAGATTTACAATGGTAAGTTATTGTATATCATGGCAATTCAGCAGAGCAATGAATGTGTTCTCCTCTAGTTATGAGTGTTTCAGAATGAAGCTGCTAAGATGCTGGGGGAGCAATCCTAGACATATTATATAAGCAGCGTGGGACTAGGATATGACAATGGGGACCTACCTTAGATGCAAACAATTTTTTTTATTTTAAACAGCTGGCTGAATAGGTTTTTGTGGGGTCTTCCCTAGAACTACACACTTAATACTTTTAACTGTCAGGATGGGAAAGTGAAAAGGTAGTTTATCTAATTTATGGCCACTGCCTATGTCTAAACTGTGGATTGTGGAGGTGGGCTGCATGCTAGATATTATACTTACAGTTGAGGAAAATATCAGTCTATGTTTTTACTTGTACCTCATGATTAATTCTTATAGCATGATACCTGGTGGAGTGAGTGGGGAATCTTTGCATTCCGTTTTTTTTTTCTGGAAATATACTAAGTGTAGGAGGTGATGGTGGTGGTGGGGTTGTTTGGGTGCTTCTCTGCTTCCAAGCAAATGCCAGTTCAGGAGATATGTGCTAGCTGGTCTGCCCCAGGTATGAACATTAATCTACAGTGTTACAAGGGGAGGTAGAGAGATGGGGACCACACTATGGAAAAGCAGTTTCTCTACTTTCATAGGATGGGAACCAAGAGCAGGACTGCCACAGACACAAACATTGTGTTACATGAATAGCTTTGTAGGGTGGGGGTGCAGCTAACACAGATATGAGTAAGATATTATACAGAAAATGGGATGGGGGTGGGTAAGGACTATTTTCAAGCTCTGAGAGGGTGGTTGATACATGTAGTGCTTGTGTAAACATTATCGGCCCAAAGCATTGGTATGTGCTTCATTTGAGAGAACTGATCAAATTAAGTAGGCTGAGAGTCTGATATGCTGCCAGGAAAAATGTACTTTATTTATTTTTATCTTTACCCTTTGTTGACCAACTTAATTACACTAGGCTTGTAGCTTCTTTTCAGGGAAGACCTGAGATGGTATTTATACTACT
The DNA here is from genome assembly GCF_019279795.1 of Protopterus annectens. Classification (NCBI taxonomy): domain Eukaryota; kingdom Metazoa; phylum Chordata; order Ceratodontiformes; family Protopteridae; genus Protopterus; species Protopterus annectens. The sequence goes on along the minus strand of NC_056746.1, from coordinate 83,335,501 downwards.
AGGGGAAATTTTGTCAGGACATCAGGGAACTTCTACTGTTTTTTGATAGGTGTTGTGGGTCTTTTACATCCAACTGAGCTACTACCAACTCAGGAAGATGGGGCCTTGGTTTAACACCTCATCCTAAGGACAACACACTTAGGAGTACAACCCCCCTTATGTTACACTGCTGTACTACCCTTGTGCTGCACTGCAGTGTCAGCAATCCATTTTCCAGGTGTGGAAATAGAACCCACAGCCTTCTGCACCAAAGCTGTGTTTTCCCTGACATCTTTAATATGGTACAGCTTATGTAATTAATAAATAATGCAACCTTTGGTAGATGAGATCATGTCACACATATGGAACTATATTGTTTTAACAATTATTTCCATGAATCCCATTCTTTATAGTCAATTGTGCAGCAGAATGGACATTAATATGTGAGGATTAAAGGTACATGCAATAATTTGCAAAACACTATAAACTGCAGCCTCTAATTTGTTATAGTACAAAATGTGGCATATATACATGAAATTGTATGCTCAGCCTCAGAGCAGTCATCAAAAGATGCTTATTGACAGCATCCCGACATTTCTTTCATTTCATTTTAGCAATAAGTCAGGCGAAAGCATTGAAAAAGTGTGTGTAAATTCTCAGTTTATCAAAATGTACCAGTGCATACTTTATACAATGCCTTACAGAGTTGAGCAAATACAAAACAAAATTGTTTTCCTACTTTCACAATTAAAAACAAAATGATATGACTCCAGGTTAGACATTAATGTCATATTTATTCCAAGAATGTTCACAGTTTGATTGTAAGGCTTTTTCAACAACAATTTAATTCAGTACAGCTGTCCTTGAAAATACTTTTTAATGAATGCACATTTGCATTATTAATCTGTCAGATTTTCAGGTTTATAAAAGCTGTGGTCATGTCACTATAAACATGCTTAATCAGTAATTAAGTGTTAGAAAATCCTTTTCAGAAATCCAGAGTTTTGTTAAAAGACAATGAAAGGTAAAACATCACAAGAAGCTACAATGGCTTGTTAGTTTTTTTTATATCTTTGGGCATTCAGCTCTTATAAATGCCTGTATTTCTGAAATTTGTTTTACTCTAGGTCGGCTGCAACATACCTTGTACTTCATAAGTATGGACTGTAACCAAAACAATACTTGGGAAGTGGAAGAAGCTGCTATTTAAATTACTGCAGGCCTGAATATGCATCCTTGGGAGAGAGAATAAAGGATGCTGCCTCTGCAAGATAGAGATAGAGAGAGAGAGAGAGGCAGAGAGAGAGGGAGAGAAAGAGAGAGAGAGAGAGAGAGAGAGAGGCAGAGAGGGAGAGAAACAGAGAGAGAGAGGGCGAGAGAGAACTGCCAAATTAAACAACAGCCTGATATAAACACCATATTTATCCAGTCTTAAAATATACAATTTATCAGGGAGGGAACATACATCTACTCAGTCAGTTTACAAATCATCATACTTCTCATACAAAAGGGTGGCCATGGTGGTGCAGTGGTTAGCATTGTCACCTCACAGCAAGAGGTTCTCCGGTTTGATCCTTGGCTGGGGTACCTTCTGTGCGGAGTCTGCATGTCCTCCATGTGGTCACCTGGGTTTCCTCCAGGTGCTCCAGTTTCCTCCCACATCCCAAAGACATGCTGTAGGTAGACTGGACACTCTAAATTGTCCCTAGGCATGAGTGTGGCCCATCTCAATACCGGAAGATTGCCAAATTCCGGTAATAATGGCCACACAGGTAAAAAACGCACTCTCCAAAGCTAAGAATACAGCATTCATGGGACCAGATGACATCCCAGGCTGTGTACTATATGAACTACAATATGAACTGGCACCTCACCTAAGTGTCATGTTTAATCATAGCCTCACCTCAGGTTTCATGCCCACTGAGTGGTGCAGAGCTACAGTTATCCCACTCCACAAGGGAGAAATCCACCTTGGATCCCGGAAACTACCGTCCTATCAGTCTGACAAGCCTTATCTGCAAGGCCATGGAGCGTATTATCATGGAACTTATAAATAAGACATTGGCGACCTTCAAACACTGGACCCCACCCAGTTTGGGTTAATGAAGGGCTGATCTTGTCTCCTGAACCTGATTGACTTCTTTGAATCAGTCTCCAGAGCCATGGACAAAGGTAAGGTGGTCCACACAGCCTATCTAGACCTTGCCAAGGCCTTTGACACCATCCCTCACTCTGGAATCATAGATAAACTTACTAAGCTGGGCATTAATCCCTACTTCACCCAATGGGTTGCTAACTGGCTTACTGATAGAACCTACACTGTAAAAGTAGCCGACTCCAAATCCAGCTCCAGACAAGTGACAAGTGGAGTACCTCAGGGTTCAGTCCTGGGACCGCTCTTGTTTGGCATCTACTTCTCTGATGTACAGGCCAACACTAAGGGACTCTGGATAACAAAGTTCGCAGATGACTGCAAACTGGGAGCCATTATTGAATCCCCAAATGATGTGGATACTCTACAAAAGGGCCTTACAGAAACAGATGCTTGGTGCCAGAGCCATGGGCTCAAGCTCAATGTCAAGAAATGTATAGTTATCCCCTTTGGGAAAAAACATGTATCCATGAATTACCATATAGGTGGCAGTACACTAAATACCGAAAGTGTGATAAGAGACTTAGGGACACAGGTGGACAATGGTCTCACCTTCGATAACCACATCGCCACAACAGTCAGGAAATCCTTCTATGTGACACACCTCATCACTAAGGGCTTTTCATCCAGAAAAAAGGAGGTCATTGTCCCACTGTACTCATCCCTCATTAGACCCATTATAGAATACAATGCCCCGTTTGGCATGTACCTCTCAAGACATCTGCAACAACTAGAAAGGCCACAGAAATACCTCACTAAAAGAATCACAGGCCTAAAGCAGATACCCTATGCTGACAGCCTTAAAAAACTCCAGCTATAATCTGTCGCATATTGTCTACTTAGAGGTGATCTTTGCTTAACATACAAGGCCATGTCAAACCCAGAGCTGCTGGACATGCTACACTTAAAGAAATCCCAATCCCTCAGAGCCACATGCTCCAAGGATCTAAACCTTGTCATCACAATAAACAAAACATGCTGGAGGGATAGGTTCCTGACCCAGAGACTCCCCAGACTCTGGAATAGATTGCCCATACATGTCAAGCAGAGTGCCTCTTTGGTCCTCTTCAAAAGGAACCTTGACGATTGGATGGGAGAAAGGAAATTCACCCTGGGGATCATGTCAGTTGCCCTGCTAGACAGTGGTCCAGGGAAGTAAATAGTGTGGGAAGAAATAGCCAGGGAATTGTTATGGCTAGGCTTGTATAGGCCCTAGGGCTGATAGCCTAGTACCAACCTATGAACCTATGAATAGGTTATTGCATCCTGGGTGCCCATCTTTCCCAAATCCCTGCCCAAACAGCTCTCCCTCTGATACAGCTAAACTCCTAAATTCTTTTTCCATCCACTCCATCCACAACCTCACCAAAACTGATACTGTTACCGACCCCACACACCACCAATTACTACCAGTTCTCCAACCTTTTCTCTTAAACCTGTCCCCACACCCTACATCAAATCACTTCTGTTCAAACCTAAAACATGCTCTCCATCTGTTGACAACTTACCTCATTTCCTAAAACTGGCTGCTAATTCTATCGCTTTCCCTCGCTCTATACTAATCAATAGATCTATAAAGGAAAGCTCTGTGCCAGATATCTGGAAAAAACGTATGTTATGCCACTGCATAAAGGCTGTAATGCAATGGACCCCCCTAATTTCAGACCTATTTCCATCTTATCTCCCCTGTCTAAAATATTTGAAAAATGTATCCACAAACAGCTTCTTGATCATATTCTCCAAGGAAATCTCCTTTCCCCCCACACAACATGGCTTTTGACCAAAGCACAGTACTGCTATTGCTCTAACTTCCTTTATTAATACTATCACAAAAGCCTGTGATAACAATAAACTAGTTTCCTCCCTGTTTCTAGATCTACCCAAAGCCTTTGATAATGTTTCTCATAGACTACTACTATCCACACTTGCATCTCTTAACCTCTCTAACTCTGCAATATCTTGGTTCACCAGTTACTTCTCAAATAGATTCCATGCTGTGAAATGGCAATCTAATTACTCTCCCTTTCTACCAGCACAAACTGGGGTGTCTCAAGGCTCCATCCTTGGTCCCCTGCATTTCAACATGTTTATTAATGACCTCCAATCTTCTTGTCCACTTTCTACTGTTATTCAATATGCTGATGATTCCGCAATCATTGCCTGATCTGACAATATCACACACCTTCATACCCTCACCCAAGAATCCTTACACTCTGTCGAAAGATGGCTTACTTCCCCCAATTACTATTGAACCTTAAGAAAACTAAACTCCTCTTATTTCTCCTTACTACCCTTCAGCATCACAAAACTTCCTTCTCTGTCTTCTCCCTGAATAATATTATTATCTCTACTGAACCCCACACTAAACTTCTATGTGTTATTATCGATGACCATCTCACATTTGATCTACACACTCAGCAGTCCATTAGAAAGACCCATTAAAAGCTAGGCCTGCTTTACAGACATAATAAATACCTTACAAATGCTTCCAGACTCTCCCTTGCACAAGCCTTTCTACTCCCCACACTGCTCTATGCAGCCCCTATTCTCAAACACCTCCAATCAAATCTTCTCACTAAACTAGAACTCAGCTATAACAAAATATCTCATTTTGCCTCCAGCCTACCTTACTGCACCTGCCACTGCATCGCCCTAAGAAACCTGCAGTGGCTAGAATTTCATCACCAAATACTAATACCCCAGCTTCTCTTGGTTCATTCAATTTTACATCAACCATCCTGTTGTCCCTCTCTCTCCACTATCACCCAGTCCTATACTCCCAGTCTCTCTCTCAGTAGCTCTCCACAGAAACTATTGCAGTTTTATATGCCCGATAAAGATATTGGCAAACTACTTTATACCTATTCCATAGCAAATGCCTGGAACAATCTACCTCATAATGTCAGATGTATCATTGACCCTAACACTTTTAAAATAGAAATTAAAGACTACCTCCACAAAACATGGTCATGTTTCTGTCATGACCCAACATAAGCTATCTTCCGCTACTAACAGATTGCTGTCCTCTCAGACACTGTCATGCTAGTCCCTTTTCTTGCTTCCCACCTGTTCGTGTTCCTACTAGTATTTACTACAATTACTTATTTCCTGTTTCTCTTTTACTACATACTAGCTTCAATCTTGTATCTTATTACTTTTTCTCTCCCCTGCTACCCTTTACCGTGTCTTATTTTTTATATTCCTCTTTCTTTTCACTGCTTGCGACTTTAGGAGCTCTTACTACTTATATCTTCCTAAGTTTATTTAAAACTGTTCATACTTTAGTATTAACTACATTTATGTATTTGCCCGTTATGCTAATTTATCTCCGGTGATAATTCTATGAGTTACTTGTACTTTTATTACTCTCGATAGAATCTGTTTCTTATATAAAAACTGAACTAATTATGTACAGTTAGTATTAGGTACTCACTGTTTTTTCTTTGGTACTCACTGTTTTTTCTTTTTCTCTTGCAACAACTGTTTATGTTACATAATGTTTAAGTAATGTATTGTTGGAGCTTTTCTCCTCAGGTCTCTGTTGAAAAAGGGCTTTGCCCAGTCAGACTAACCCGGTTAACAAATGTCAAATAAACAAATAAGTAAAATAAATAATGGAAGGCCTGATCATGCTAAGAAGTAATACCTAAATATTTTGGGGAGAGATCTACATCAGATCAACCTGGTTGGTAAAACTACTAGTATTACAGAATTTCAGGGGGGGATTATCACTGATTTCTGCAGATTTAACTTAACGTTAGATAATAGATTTATAGAATTAAATATTTTCGGAATATCAGATTCTGGAGAGTGAAAATAAATATTTAGCTCATTTGCAAAGGCTGTTAGGGGAATGTTTAATTTAAAAGGTTGAGGAGAGTTGTAGTTGGTGTGACACGCAAGAATAATAAGCAAGGGTTCAATGTATAAATTAAGATGATATGAAGAAAGGGGACAACTTTGTCCCCATTCTTAATATAGATAGTTTGAAAGTAAAGTTTATTCACATCCAGTCTAATAGATGGTTCCTTCTAAAGAACTTGAATATAATTGATATATTTTTTATGGAAATTCACATTTGTCCATAACTTTAAAAAACAAAAGTTGTGGTTAATTCTGTTGAAAGCATCTATTGGAAAAACATAGAGTTTAGTATTATAGTTTAGCCTTTGCCAAGTTTCCAGAATTATGGTGCAGTTATTTACTCGTCTGTTTATCAAAAAAAAAAAAAAAAAAAAAAGGAATAGAGAGACTAAAGAAGGAAGAATTACTTTTAATCTGTTGGTCAGAATAGATGCATACATTTTAGATCATAATGTATTAGGGCAATTGGTCTATAGTTAGAGGGGTCCTTGGAATCCTTGTCCTGTTTAGGGGTGAGAATGGTTTTGGACTGGTTAAGGCTGTGGTCCAAAATACCATTCATACTGATTTTAAGTAAACATTTACCTACAATATTAGAAAAGGACTTATAAACATCAAATGTGAAGCCATCCAGCCCTGGTGATTTACCCCTTTTTAAATTCTTGATAGAGGAAAATATTGCAGAAAACGGTTTAGTTTACAATGGTAAAGGGTTTAGTTAATGAGTCAGTGTGTTCTGAACTAGTATTAGGAAATGAGATGTGCTTTAGGTAAGAAACTAGGTCTGAATTAGATTGATCATTTGTAGAAGAATTATATAGTTGATAGTATAAGTTAGTGAAATTTATAGTAATTTCTTCATGGGAACTAAAGATAGTCCCATTATTATCAATTTCTTTAAAACAATTTTTCCAGGAGCAGACCATAAACAATTCTTTATTTAATTAAAAACTTACACTAGCACTTTCATGCTTTTCAATGCTTCTGCAGGTGTAACAAACAATAATAAAAAAAAAAGTTTCTGAGATGCATGGGGGGGGGGGTGAGGAATGGATTTTTATATTTTTTTCTAACAGCCTCTTAGGTATGTGCATCCATTCAGAACATAAGCTAAAGTCTTACATTCAAGCTGATCCAAATTTAGAGTTATCAGGTCTCTGTGCACAGCTTTGTTCTGAAGTTCTAACTCCTCACTGGAGATTACTAATTGTTGGGTTTTAAGATTAATAAGTCTATCTTTTGTGTCTCACAGAGAAAGGGTATAATTCTTAGATTGTTTTTTAAAACTAAAAACTGTAAATGAGTGAAATACATCAAAACCAATTCTTAAGTCAAGAATGGTGAGGGGTGTGAAATAATTAGTATGTTGAATTTTATTACAACTGCTGCTGTCAGGATCAAGTACAGAATTCTAGTCACCAAAAATAATAATGTAATTAGTTTGTTTGACATTATTAAGGAGATTATGGATTTTAGTAATACAATCATCCTGTCTGTGACATGGAGCATAACAATTTAGAAAATGTATTGGTTTATTAACATTGTAATAATTAGTTATAAAGTAGCACTATCTGCCTTCTGGATCTGCTTTAAGGGTGATTATTTCCTCTCAAAATGAGGATTTTATGAGAATAGCAATGCTTGTACTTTCCTGGAATTACCTGATGCAGTAATACATTTTAGCTATCCTTTTTAAGCCAACAGTCCCATTGTTAAGGTTTCAGATGATTTTCTTGTAGAAAGATAAAATGTGCTTTAGAGTTGTAAAAAGGTGGAGAAGGAGTTTTTTTTTTCTTTTTAGCAGATTGCAAACAGTTCACATTCCAAGACTCAATCATCCATGAGTGTGTCATTAATTAACCAAACTGTACATTTATAAATAATTGTTTAACTAACTTTTGTGAGTGGTGAATAATGAAAATATAGAAGTTTGAGTGACAACTATGTCTAGGGATTTAGTCTTTTGTAAGTAAATCCACAAAGAATTATAAATTATATAAAATGATCCACAATGCAACAACAAAAAAGTTGAACATTGTAGCATAGGTTTGTCGAGGCAAAGAAAAACGTGGCTACCCAAAAAACATTTCCTGCTTTCAATTTAGCATTTAAACATATTCCTCCCCTAACCCACAGAGCCTAATCCACAGCACTATAAATGGAGAAGGGTAGAAAACAAGAACATGGTTGAGAATTAACTCAGCATTCAAATGATAAGTTTTAGTATAGAGTATGGGTACAAATTAGCTAATGAAATAGTTGAAAGGGGTCAGGTAATGAGGGGTGTGGAGCAGAAGCATTGCCGATGGGTAGATAGATGTGAATGGAGGGCACCTTTGAAGGACCTGGCATTACTGGTGGCTCTGAGTGATGTAGGGAGTGAGTTCCAGATTATGGCAATGCAGAAAGAGTAGAGCACATGTCCAGCATGGCGTGCAGGTTTTTGGACGAGTAGCAGGGCCTCATTTTTTTATCTAAGTGGTCTGTTTGGGTGAATGAGGTATTGAGGTAGCTCAAGCCATTTGAGTGCGTGAAGTGAGGAACAGTGATGGGAGCAGTAGGTGGCATTAGTTGCAAATCTCACGATTTTATTATAACAGGTTTCCATTTTGATTTTTAGGGCTGTACGAATGTTAGTGAGGAGGGGGGCACCATATAGTAAGGAGGGTAATAGAAAGGTGGAGGCCAAGGTTTGCTTGGTAGTGGGGTTGAGGAAGTGTTTATGCCTGTAAAGGGTTCCTAGCTTCTGGTGTTTTTTTTTATGTTATTGTTAGGTTAAGCTTTCGTTTATGATGACACCTAGCAGTTTTGTGTATGTGACAGTTTCTAGGGTGGTTTTATTTAATGATAGATTTTGAAGTCTGGTTTGTTTATAATGGTGGTTTTCTTAGGGGAGAAGAGAAGACGTTTGGTTTTGTTTGGACTGAGTGCAAGATGATTGTTAGTCATCCAGCTTTCAATAGAGGAGAATGCTTGCTGTGTGTATGAGAGTAGTTCAGGTATGGTTTTGGAGGTACAAATTATAGCTGAGTCATCTGCATATTGAATAACCGAGTTGTTGGGGACTCAAGAATGAAAGTCATTAATGAAAATGCTGAAAAGTAGACAGCCTAATATGGATCCTTGAGGAACTCCTGTGGGGGTGTCAGGGAATGGTGAGGTTGATTCAAACCATCTAGTGGATTGTTTTCTATTGGATAGGTAGCTGGAAAACCAGAGCAGAGTTGGTGGGGACAGGCTCAGAGCTGAAAGCTTGGAGAGATGTAGGGAGTGGGAAATGGTGTTGAATGCCTTGGACAGATCAAGGAAGAGGGAGGAGACGAGTTTTCCTTCATTGCATGCTTGGTTAACAGTATTTGTGAAGGATAGGAGAGCAGTGGTAGTACTATGAGCGGGGCGGAAACCGTGTTGACAGGAAGATAGAAGATTATTGATTAAGCGGTATTGCTGAAGCTTGGAGTGTATGCATTTTTCTAAGATTTTAGAAATAGGGGACAATATAGCTATGGGACAGAAGTTAGATGTGCCAGTATTATTACCGCCTTTATGTAGGGGAAGAATGTATGCTTTCTTCCAGATGGTAGGTATATAGGATTCCTGAATTGACCTGTTTAGGAGTATACTAATGGGGTAGGAGGTGGCTGGAGCTGACAATTTCAGGTATTCTGGGGGTAGGTTGTCAGGGGCAATGCTTCCTGGTTTTAATTTAACCAGGAGTTTGTTTATAGTAGATGTTGGGATTGGAGAGAGAGAAAATATGGTAGTGGGAGGGTCTACTGGGTGGTTATAGTTGGTGGAGTGGTTAGTTTGAGAAGGTGGGGGTGGGAATGTGGTGGTTAGTTTGGCTATAGTTTCTACACAGTATGAGTTAAAGATTGTGGTAATTTCTAGAGGTGAATTTTCAGGGTGTGGACAGGGATTGCTTTTTGGACCAGGGTTTAATAGTGTGGATACTGAGGCCCAGAATTGTTTTGGATTTTGTTTGAAATTATGCTGCAATTTAATATAATGATTTTGTCATTGTTGACTACACGTTTAACTTTGTTGCGAAGGTGTCTGTACTGTTGGATGTCAGAGAGATTGGTAGTGGTGTGCCATTTTTTTCAGGCTTTAACTCTTATGTCCATGGCCTGCTTGGTGCTTTTAGAGAGCCAGATGCAGTTTTTTGTTTTTACTCTTTTGCGGCACAGAGGAACATGGTAGTTTAGGACTTTTAGGAAGGCTGAATTAAAAAGCTCAACTGCTTCATCTAGAGGAAGGGTCTTTAGTATGTTCCAGTTAATAGATTTTAGATGGTCAGTAAAAGTGTCTTGGTTGAAATTAGTAAGAGTTCGCCGTAGTATATAATGATGTTAGTTGGGCAGTTGGGAAGTCTCGCGTACGGGATAGGCTGGGTGGTGGTCACTGATATTGCAGGGAAGGGTACCTGTTTAGGAGAACTTGTTGGGGTCAGAAACTATGATCCAGTCTATGACTGAGGCACCACTATTGTTTTTAGCTGGTCTGGTTATATTTGTGATTACTTGGGTAAATTTGTAGAGGTTGATGTTGGGGAGTAAGGAGCTATCAACCTGACTGGGCCAATTTATATTCACATCATAGGTTCGTAGGTTCATAGGTAGGTACTAGGCTATCTGCCCGAAGGTATTTATAAGCCTAGCCAGAATGTGTTGGCTTTCGCTGCCCCCTTAGACTAGTTCCCTGTCCCTCTGTCCAGCAGAGCCACTGAAGTGATCCCCGGGGTAAACTTTCTGTTTCCCTTCTACTCGTCAAGGTTTCTCTTGAAGAGTGTTTGTGAGAAGCTCTGCCTAATGTAGATTGGAATCTTGTTCCAAAGCATAGGAAGTCTCTGGGACAGGAATATAGCACTCCAGCATGTCCTATTTATTGTTGTGGTGAGATTTAGATTCCTAGAGCATGTGGCTCAAGGGGATAAGCTTTTCTTTAGGTGGAGCATTTCCATCAGTTCTGGGTTGGACATGGTCTTGTATGTCAGGAAGAGATCACCTCTGAGTAGGCGGTATGCAACCAAGTACAGCTGGAGTTTCTTCAGTCGAGCTGCATAGGGCATCTGTTTGAGGCCAGTGATCCTCTTGGTGAGGTACTTCTGTGGTCTTTCCAGCTGTTGCAGGTGTCTTGTAAGGTACATCCCAAATGGGGCGTTGTACTCTATGATGGATCTGATGAGTGATGCGTGGAGGGGCACAATGACCTCTTTTGATCTGGATGTGAACCCTTTTGTGATTAGGTGGGCCACACAGAAGGATTTTCTAACCACTTTGGCAATGTGATTATAAAAGGAGAGATTACTATCTACTTGTGTCCCCAGGTCCCTTATTACGTCTTCCGTATTTAGGGGACCACCACCTATGTGGTAGTTTGTGGGTACATTTTTTTTTCCAAAGGGGATGACTATGCACTTTTTGGCATTTAGCTTGAGGCCATGAGTTTAACACCAGGTGTCCGTCTCAGTGAGACCCTTTTGGAGGATGTCTGTGTCAGCCAGAGAGTCAATTATAGACCCTAGTTTGCAGTCGTCTGCGAACTTGGTCAGCCATAGTCCTTCTGTGCTTGCCTGTACCTCTGAGACGTATATGCCGAACAGCAGGGGTCCTAGGACTGAGCCCTGGGGAACACCACTTGTAACCAGTTTAGAGTCACACCTAGCTCCCACAACTCTTACCATGTGGGTTCTGTCCATGAGCCAGTTGTCAACCCATCTTGTGACGTAGGGATTTATGTTCAGGCTGGTAAGCTTGTCTATAATACCAGAATGGGGAATGGTGTCAAAGACCTTTGAGAGGTCTAGGTAGGCTGTGTGTACCACCTTTCCCTCATCTATAGCCTTGGTAACTGTCTCAAAGAAGTCCACCAGGTTTAGGAGGCATGAGCTGCCCTTAACAAAGCTGAACTGGGTAGGGTCCAGTGTTTGGAGGTTCCCAATGTCTCTGTTAATGAGTTCTATGATTATGTGCTCCATAGCCTTGCAGACCAAGCTAGTCAGGCTTATAGGGTGATTGTTCCCGGGATCTGTTGTGACTCCACCTTTGTGGAGCGGAATAACTGTTGCTGTGCACCACTCTATGGGTACGTAACCTGTGGAGAGGCTGAGTTTGAACAGTGTGTTTAGCTGAGGGGTTAGTTTGTCTTTGAGCTCAAGTAGGACGCAACCTGGGATGCTGTCTGATCCCATTGATGCTGTGTTTTTGGCTTTGGAGAGGGCTGCTTTAACCTGAGTGTCTGTGATTTCAGGAGCTCTACATTCTTCTGGTATGTTTTTGGGCCCTTTTGGGGGTGAGAGGGGGGGGGGTGAAGTTTGCGCTGAACCTGTCTGCCAGGATGTTGGCAATATTGGTTGGTTCAATGTATTTTGTACCATTCTGCACTAACTCCGAGCAGATCTGAGCATTGCCACTTAGATTTTTGACATAGCTAAATAATGCCTTGTGGTTATCTTTGGAGTCCTTGGCAATTTTTCTTTTGAAACTCACCTTGGATGATTTTATGAGGGATCGTAGTTTCTTGCTGATACTGGTTTGTCTTCCCTTCTTGGGATTTTATTCTTTTCTATACTAGTTTCCTCCTTCTATTGTATAGCTTGTTTATGGCAGGAGTCCACCAGACTGGTTTCCTTTTCTTAGAGGAGTGAGTCTTGGTTTGGGATAGCACGATCCATGCATTCTTGTAGGTGCCCGTAGAATGCATTAGTAAAGGATTTTGCAGCTTGGACAATGTTATCCTTTAGCATGGGGGCTTTGAAGCTTTCCACCTCGGTCTTAAGTAATGTGAAGTTTGCTTTTGAAAAGTTTTTCATGGTGGTTTCCTTGTCCGGGGGTGAGAGCGGAATGTGGATATCCAAAGTGATTTGTTTATGGTGAGATCTAACCAGTGAGGGGTTGACCTCCGGTGTGGAGCACCGGTCGCCCATGTTGGTGATGACCAGGTCCAATATGTTGTCACCTCTGGTGGAATTGCTGACCAGTTGATCCACAGCATTTGAGTTTATAAATTCTAGGAAAAGTCGGGCAAAGGAGTTAGTACTTGAGTAGTTCTCCCAATTAATGTTTGGGTAATTGAAATCACCCAATATTAGGGTGTTTGGTAGGACTTTTATATTTCCCAGTGTTTCCAGAAATGCAGAATGGGACATGGTGGGTGATATGTAGCAAGCTACAATTTGAATTGCAGTTTTGCCCGTTGTTAGTTGCATGTGGATGATCTCTGAAGCATCGTGCTGTGCCACTAACCTAGAGGTGTGGGTATCCTTGATGAATATGGATACGCCCCTACCTTTTGTATTTCGGTCCGGGTTTTGTGGCCGAAATGTATGGTATGAGTTGTAGCCTGGTAGTGCTGGGGTGCTCTCTGGAGCCTTAAACCAAGTTTCTGTTACAGCACATATATTGATTTTCTCCATACTGAGGAGTGCCTCAAGTGTGTGCATTTTGAGGTTTAGACTTCTGGCATTAAGTAGCATTACCTTCAGTTTTTTGTGACTTGAGCTATTTATGGCAGTAGGTTTGTCTTTTGAGCATTGCATAAAAAAGGCACTATGGGGGTGGCAAAAGCCTTAGCCAGTATTCGAAAACCTAAGGGTGACAGATGCAAGCCATCTCTAGTGAAGCAGTGTGGCTTGTCGAGCATGTCACCCTAGGCTGACAGACACTGAATCCCCTTTGAATGACACCAGAAACTTAGCCAATTGTTGAAATTGATAATTTTTTCTTTATACTGTGGTATTATTCTTAGTGAAGGCAGGATGCTACTCAGGGTCAGGATCATACCGGCCTGGGCTACAAGATCAGAGAGCTCTTCCATGTCTCTTTTCATGTAGTCCAGGGAGGTACGGCTCAGGTCATTCACACCAACATGGACAATGACAGAGTCATATTTGTACTTGCTCTGGAGTGACCTGAGTGCTTGTGTTATGTGGTGGATACTGGCACCTGACAGGCAGATAACAGTAAACTTTTCCTTATTCAGCCTAGTGAGTGGGACGTCAGTGTGCCTGACTATAGAGTCACATATTACTAGTATGTTGGGTATGTTATTTTGCCTTAAGGGCTGTGATTGCATGGCAAACTGGTTTTGTGAAGTGTGTGTTTCATGATTTGTGTTGGGGGGTGGAGGTTGCTTGGATGTCTGCTTTGGAGGTCTCTGCTGCTTTTGTGGATTTTTATTTAGAGCCTCCGAGTATGTTTTTGTGTATTTATGTGTGTTTTTTGCCACTGCTGGTTTAATGGGTCTATGTGAGACTGGTGGTGTGATGCAAGTATTTCCCTTCTCCTTGTGACTGTCTGATACAGCCCTGGGTTGAGAGAGCTTAGCCTCCTGTTTGGCTGTATAATTGCATCTCTTGCATTTATTAGTGTTTGGTGGTAGGAGGAGAGGGTTGTCTTTGTACATGAGGCAGTTGTAACATTGCCTCAAAATGCCCAGATTCACCAGTTGGACTGGAGAGTACGCCTGAAACTGCCCTTTGGACATGTCTGGATAGCTACAGTGAACTGTTTTACTGAATGGCTGGTAAGGTTGAATAGAGAGTCTTGTCCTTCTGTACAGTATAAGAGGATCTAGTGCTAGGATTTATAAGTGCTTGCTATGAGTTTTGAGCAAATTCTGGGCTGAGAAATGAATGGCTTGAGTGCTTAAGTTGAAAGTTTGTCTAGTTCCAAGGGAAAAATTGAAGAGGAGACTTTGTGGAGCCGGGAATAGTTATACCCTAGCTAACCGGCGCTGCCTAGCGTGCAAAACCGGGCAAATGCGGTATTTATAGCAGGGACATGAAAGAGATAGAAATTAGCCCAAAATGGCTAATAAACTACTAACTTCTGGCCTGAAACCACTACTCAAGGGACAGATAGGCTGCTCAAAGCTCCCCTTTCTCACAGGTGAACAGAGAAACTTCCTTCTGTCCAAGTAAGTTATGGGCAAACACAGAGATTTGTAACACAGCCCTGAATTCAGCACTTAACCTGAAAACTGGACTATACTAGCTTAGAAAGGGGGGAAACAAGTATATATATATATATATATATATATATATATTTTTTTTCAGAAAATAAAGCAGATACAATCCAAAAAACTCTTTAAATGCACAGAAAATGATACTTATTGTTATATATCTCAGATCAGAGTTGTAGTCAATGCCACTAGTAATAAAGTAGGAAGAAAAACAAATACAGTAAAAGCAGATTAATAGAATGCATTTTATATATATATATATATATATATATATATATATATATATATATATATAAAACAAACAACTGATTTAAACAAGTTACCCAATTAACCAGAAAAAAGCTCAAGACTGAGCCCTGCTCCAACAGTCTTCAGACAAGTTCTAACTGCACACTCCTGCTGCTAGGGTTCAGGGGAACCGTCTCCAAAAAAAGATGGCCTGGGTCAGTGCTCAAGTTATACAAACAAAGCTAGATTCAGCAGGCCTGAATCTGGTCTATGCTGCAGCAATAAGGCGCACCAGTTTCAGAAAGAACAGAAACAGAAAGAAACAGTTCAAATAAGAAGGCACAATAAGCCTGTGACCAGAAATTCCCAGCTCAGAAGGGCAGAATCCAGCCTCACACAAGAGTGCAGACCACATCTTCTTAATGTAAAAACACTGGCCCAAAGCCTGAGTGCTTAAACCAGAACTAATACACTTTAGAACAGACACTAAGCCTTCAATCAGCAACTCCCAACTCAGAAGGATGTAAGCTTCCTGTCCTGCCACAACAGTGCAGAATACAAACCTTCCTAATGTGAAACAGCTGGTCTAAAGCTCAAGTCTGTAATCCAAAGGCTTAGAATAACAGTTACAATTTAATTGGCTACTAACGAGCAGTAATAAATGCAGCAGAATAAATGCTATTAAGTACTTTTAAGAACAGACAGCAAGAGCAAAATAAGTAATCAAGTAGGAAGAACCACAAACACAGTAAAAGCAGATGAATAAAGTGCAAATTTTTTTTCTCTTCGTATTAGGTAGAATGAGCTAAAGACACTAGACTGGGAGGAGTGTCACAGATGAAATATACAGTAGGGGCGGGCAATTGCAAAGCCACCAAGTATAAAAAGAAAACACCAATAGGGAGGGCAACACCAATAGGGAGGGCAGGGTGGGGGAAAAATCAACTCAGAAAAACAACACTTTCAACACAGATCAGAAGCCAGCAAATATGATCTAAATAAATCAAGCAAAAGCAATCAGAATACTGTAGGACTTTGGAAAGAAGTGCCAAAAAAAGTACTTATCAATTTATATTTTGAGTTGTTTCAGTAGCACTCTCAGTCAGAACTCAATAAGATTCAAGCAATGATTGCAGCGGTAACAAAGAGGGAATCTTAATTATACTAGCAAGCCTTGAGACAATCAGATAAAACACACAAGTTTTTTGGCCAGTATTTAACAGAGCAGGATTAAGGGAGGGGGAAAATAGCACTTTCCACTCGGACAAATAACACTTTCAAAACAGATCAGAAGCCAGCAAATAGGATCTAAATAAATCAAGCAAAAGCATTTAGAATACTGTAGAACTTTGGAAACAAGTGCCAAGAAATATATAATGCTCTCCCTGGGGGTATGTATAATGTTGTAATACATATGCTTTTGTTGTTATTTAGGTTTAGGAAAGCAGTTAGTATTTCAGCATTTGAGAATTCGGGTATTGGAGATGAGTAGGGGGTAATGGAGAGGCTATGTGGAAAGAATAGGGCAATACCTCCTCCTTTTTTGCAGGGTCTGTCTGCTCTGAGGTAGGAGTAACCAGGTGGAAGGAATTCAGGGTCTTTGCTATATGGTTTTAGCCAGGTTTCGGTAGTGGCGAGTATATCTGGTTTAGTCTGGGATATCCAGGCATGGAATTCAGGAATTTTATTCCTAATGCTTTGGAGGTTGATAGTGGTAAATTGTAGTGATCTGTGGGAATTATTGCTGTTGGGGGTAGTAGGATTGGGTCCTGGGTTTGGGTGAATATCTCCACATAGGGAGAGAAAAAGTTTAGTGATAGGGGAAGTTAGCCAAGGTCGTTTGCATGCCACATTAGACTGATGTTTGTATGCTAATGTGAAAGGGATTGAGTGGCTATAAGAAAAGTGTTTAGGTTTTAACAGAAAAATAGGGTTAGGTTGAATGAGGCTACAAGATATGTCAGAATAGGAGGTTAATGTTGGGGAGTGTATGTTGGTGACTGGTGCAGTCTTGGGAGATAAGGTGATTTTTAGGGATGTTAGGTTTGTCAGTATTATTAATATTAGAGACAGTGTTAGGTGGTATGGAGAGGAGTGGGGAAGAGACATAGTATTAGCATGGGCAAGAGAGTGAGATTGGTGTGTTATAGGTATGGATGTTGGAGTTTGAGGTGAGGGATGTGTAAATGTAGGGAGTATGGGGTGGGTTGGTAGTTAGGAGGATGTTGGGTTTAGGGGAAAGGAAATGAGGTCAGAGTTAGGTAATAAGGGGTGGGGTGTATGGACGTATAAGTGTAATTGATGTAGGGGTGGATGGGAATGGGAGTAGGGTAGGGGCTACCTGTAGATGGATTCACACATTTGCACATGTATGGCGATCCCTAATGCTGATTAAAACTACTACTGTTTCTGGGAGAGCATCTTCTTGGACTGGGTTGGCCTAATAATTTATAATCATCTCAAGGGTGTTGTCATTTACATCAATGAGAGCCACAATAATCACACATACTCTTCACTAGCTGGTGAACCAAACCAGCATTACAGTTCTGTTACTCTGTACTAAATAAAAGAGTTCAGAAATGCATATTGATGCAAAACATGTTCTGTTAACTTTTTAATTGGAAGTGGAACAGGGTAATGTTCAAAATGTCTTTTGCATGGGGCCTTCGTCTTCCTTTCTAATTATGTTTGCACAGAGAAGTTGAAAGCTATGAGATTATATTTGCAGTTAGGCTTAGTTAGAGTTAGGGTTAGAGTTTTACCATTCAGGAACTTAGTTACTTAAGATGTGTTTCCGAGGAGGGAGCATAATAATGAAACATCCCATTGGGTGTACCTTGTCTCTATGCTATGCAAAAAGACAAACTACACAAATGAGTTACACCTGGTCGCTACAAGTAACCAACACAGGGGAAGCCAGATGTTCTTCAGCAGCATGCATCTAGTTAAAAATGTCTGCTTTGTGAGTCACGTGTATTTTAAAACATTTGCTGGTTTAAGAAATGGAGGCGGAATCAATGGATCACGAAACAGCAATGGGTCATAGATGTCTCAGACCTTTTGGCTGAGAACATAAATTTGCTATTCTGGCCTGATGGATCTGCTTCTTTTTTTCAAGGTAGAGCTGCTGACATATCTCACAACAGTACTACATTAAGAGGAATGTTCCTTATTCCATGTTTCAGACAGGCAGGGCCATACACTTGTCACTGTTAAGAAAGTTTTAAACAGATATTTAAAGTAAAGAATATTAAACCATCCATGTCAGTTCCACTTCCTCCAAAGAGTTTTTATAAGCATGAACAATCAGTCATTTATTAATCTTGCAGTGAGCTTGCTAGGTGAAGCTTTTCCATATTTTGTTCATTTTGCTCAGCATGCTCAGAGAGTTTTCTATATTTTGCAGATGGAAAGTAGACAGCTTTGGGTGGGACTGGAAGATGGAGAAAGATGAACTTCTGCTACATCTGATGATACCTTAGTGGACAAAGTAAGGCAAACTGTCCTTGGAACTTAATTTGAGATTGAGCAACACTGTGACCATTATACCAGACATTGCTGGAGCTTTACATTTTGTGCCTTTTATTATGCCACTTTTTGTCAGATCCTGCTGCTTGTAATTGTACATCTGTCAAACATTCCATTTATTATGTTTAGTTAGTAATGCAGCATCCTTAATGTGTGGAAAAAAAGGTTAAATGATTTGGAAATTATTATTTTTTTACTGCAAGATCACACCAGTACCAAAGCAATGCCTTCCAGTAAATGGAGGTGCCTGTAAAGTCCTTTGAGAATGGTGATCAGTGTCCTACCCTGGTTAACAAGTAATTAAAATAACGTGCTCTTTCATCAGTTTAGATTGTTTGAATTAACTGTATTTTGAACAGGAAACTCTTTTGTGTTTGAGTTGCAGGGCAAGCAATCTGGACAAAGCCAAAAATAATGGTAGGACAAAGGCCCAAAAATTGGGACAGTTTTTTAAATATTGCTCCTGTAAACTCAGATAGTTGCTAAAATAACAGGTTTTGTATTATTATATATTTTCTGAGAGATTTGAAGTCTGAAATTCAAATGCCTGTCATTATTTATTATTATTTAATGACTTTAATCTTCATGTTGGTATCACACAATTCCATCAAAGTGGGTGGGGTTATATGATTATGCAAATTTTATGTTAGTCAGAATTCCAATTTTTGGTCAATTGTACCTACTTTTCATGGGCTTTTGTCCAAGATTGTTGATGTTTCCAGGTTGAGAGGTATGATGCTCTCCAAATTTTTCCTTTTTTAATGTCAGCTTCTGTTGTGATGCTACTAAAAACTCTGCCAGTGCTGGTCTTTCATTTAGGAGCTCCCTGTTTCTTTCTTTTTGCCTGTACTCTAATATAAATCCTTGATAGGGAAGGCAATATCTAATGTGTAGTCCAAATAAATTCTTGGCATCTTCCCATTCTATTATCGTTCCCTCTCTAGTTATTTGGTCCCAATACCTTGGTTTCTTTGCCAGTTTTCTCCAATAAATTCCAGCCCCCTCTTGCCTATTGTCTATATCCCTAATTGCAGTGCTTCCTATTGACAGAATATTCTTTCTCCATTCCCGTGTTGACTTAATTCTTAGAATACTTTTTGATACTTTGTAGATATAATATTCTGTATGATTATTGTTATTCTCCTTGAATGCCTGGATCCAAAATCCCAGTATCTCCTTGTTTCTTGAGCTTCCCCCTGTTTCAACAACATCCTTTCCACTTTGAGCTATAGGTTTCTGCTTGTGCTATGTATAGGAGCCTTAAATGTGTAGCTCTGAAATACCCCTTCAAATTGGGTAACCCCAATCTGGCCTGTTTTACTGGAAGAATCAGCTTATCCCACTTGACTCTTGCCATCTCCTCCCTCCTCAGATAAAGTCCTTCAGCTCTTTATTAATTTCTATCCACAACTTTTCCTCTTTGATACAAACATGCCTAACCTATGTATAAGACTAAAGCGACTAAAAACATTTGACTGCTTGTATCTTACTATCCATATAACAAAGTTTCCATTTTCTCACTTTTTGTATTATCTTTTGTTTACTTTCTTCCCACATATCCTTAGCTGCCATACCAGAATAATTTTTAATCTATACTCCTAAATACATCATTTTTTGTCATGCCCCCATAAATAAGAATATTGTTGAACCAATTTGTGTGTGGGTACATAACTTGCCGCTATTGCCTTTGTTTTAGCTTCATTAATTTTGTATCATGAAAAGATTTGGAATGGTCTCAAAATGTTCCACAACACAATAATGTCTCTTTCTGGTTTTGCGAGGTATAAAATAATATCTTCTGCAAATAGAGACTTTTCTTGACTACCATACCAGTTATATCCTTGAATTTCCGAGTCCCTTATTTTCTTTGGCAGTGGTTCTAAATATAATGCAAATAACAAAGGGGAAAGAGGACACCCCTGCCTGGTTCCTCTGCTCCAGCAGAAATTATCAAAAAGGACAACACCCACTTTAATTTTTACGTCTGATCCCTTATTTATCCTCCTAATCAACCTTATATATTTTTAGGAAATACAAATGATTCCATTGCCCTGCTCATAAAGTCTAAGTTTACTCTGTTAAATGCCCTCTCTGCATCAAGACCCACCAACAACAATGGTATTTTTCTACATTCTGCTTTCCTCTGGATCATCAATATTCTGTTAATGTTGTCAAATGTTTGCCTCCACTCCACAAAAACACATTGATCCATATCTATCAATATTGGGATTACTTTTGTCATTCTTGTAGCCATTATAGATATGAACACTGCATAATCATGGTTTAGTATTGAAATGGGCCTATATGAAGCTGGATCTGATGCCCCTTTACCCCCCTTTAGGTATTACAGCTACCACTGCTTTCTTCCAAGATGCTGGCACTTCTCCTCCTCTTAAAATACTGTTAAACAAAACCTTCCAGATCTTCATCAGTTTTTTCCTCCCTAGCTTCCAGACTTCTGCAGGAATGCCATCTATTCCTGAGGACTTTCCTGTAGATTGGTTATACATTACAATTTGTATCTCATCTCCTCCTGTCCTAACTGTTAGTAATCGAGCCTCATCTACCTCTAACCTTGGCATATGTAATTCTTCCATAAACATTTCCATTTGTACCTTTTCTTGATTTCCATATTTCTCTGCTTTATACAGACTTAATAGAAATTCCAAAATATTTTTAATACCTGTACAAGATCTCTTGTTACCTTCCTTGTTATACTGCTTAAGCTTGGTGACAGTCCTTTCTACTTTCTGTTGTCTGAGTCATTGTGATAAAAGTTTTTGTGCTCTAGTGTTATGAAAAAAACAGCAGTTTAACAGTAATCTTTTTAAACTCTTGCATATTATTGAGGTAATCCCTTATTTTCTGCTTAGCATTCTGCAGTTAATCCTGTTCTTGTTCTGTGAGATTCCCCCTATTCTGCAATACTTTAATGTCTTTCAGTCCCTCTAAATAATTCTTGTTACTTCTTAACCATAGCTCCCTTTCTCTTATTTCCACCATATTTTTAAACTCCACCTTAATTTTATCACACTCCCTAGCTACATTTTCAGAAGAAATTTCTGTCCTGTCTAATAGCTCTTGAATAATCTCCATTACCCATTCCTTAAATTCCTCTTTTTTAACAGATTGCTGGGAAAGCGCCAGGGTCACATTTTTATTTCATTACTCTGTATTTGGTATTATTGGTGCACGATCTTAAATAGTTATTGGGTGAGTAGCAAGACCTTTAATTAAATGCATATGTTCTTGTGAAATGAAAATTCTGTCTAGCCTAGCCCAGTTTTTATATCTTGGGGAATAATATGTAAATTCACTCCGAACTACTATTGCTGAATTCATATCTTCCATGCCAAATATTTTCATAAATTTCTTCAAAAATGTACCCTCCTTTGTTTTACTTTCCCTTCAGGGCCCCCCGACATATCTTCTTTGCTGCAAATCACATTCCAGTCCCCACCTATAAGTAATATTCTTTGCTGAAAACTGATTATTTCTCCCAGAATTTTCTTAAGCTCTATTATAGCAGTTTTAGGTGGAATATAAATACATTGCAGCAGCATTCCAAAAACAGGCCAAACTAAATAACTCTGACCTAAAACCAAGCAATGTCAACACAAGGCTGCAGTCACACAATTTAGTGCTTTTGTTCTACTTTAATCAGAGCAGAACTTCATCAGAAAATGTAAAATGTAGATACACCACAAGAATTTAAAAGAACTGTGCATAAACCATGTGATGCATACAGCCAATGAGAGATAAAACTGATGTGTATGACCATGAAATTTCCCTGAAAATTTAAAGTAATAGGACTAAAAGCAACTAAAGTAAGTAAAAAGCATATATTTACATAAATAACTTTTAAATACCATTAAATCTTTAGTGCTTATAAAAAGCATTTAATGTTAATTGCCCCATTGAGACCAGGGGCTCTAATTGCCCTCAGTCTGATCTGCCAGCTGCTTTCCTCACATTCTAAATAAACTTTGTAGTCACAAGTAAAGCAGTCAGAATTAACTGAATCAATTACACAAAAGAAAAACTTCTCAAAATCCGTACAAAGAGCAGCATGTTTGGCTAATGCAGTTTTGTGGTAATTGTTCCTAATATCCAAGACATGGTCATAAATCCATTTGTTCAAATGTCTGACAGTCTTGCCAATATAAAATGCATTACAGGAATCACAGACACCTGCATAAAGTACATTTTTGAAATGCCCCCTTGCCTAAACCACATTACAGTGTTGAAAACATACTTTTTCTTCTTTCAGTTTTCCCAGTTAGGGGTCGCCACAGCGGATCACCTGTCCGCTCATGATTGGCAGTGGAGTTTTTTCCAGTGTCGAGTTGCCAGCCCGGCACCCAACCTTCCACTGAAGGCACACACATGCACACACTCACACCTAGGGCCAATTTAGAGTATCCAATCCACCTACAGCATGTCTTTTGGGATGTGGGAGGAAACCGGAGCACCCAGAGGAAACCCATGCGACCACAGGGAGGACATGCAGACTCCGCAGAGAAGGCACCCCAGCCGAGAATCGAACTGGAGAACCTCTTGCTGTGAGGTAGCAATGCTAACCGCTGCACCACCGCGGCCACCCACAGTGTTGAAAACATACTAAGGATGAATTATTAATGAATCTACATTGCTTAGAAAAAACGCAGCTGTAGGTACCTAAGGTGACCTTCCTTGTAGGTACAATTTCAGGACAGGAATTATTACATTAAAATTAAGAGCTTTCTTAAAGGTGAACCTAGGTTTGTCACCCAAGACTTTACACAAGTCTATATTTCCCAAAATGATTTTCCAGTTTTCTTGTATTATGTTCTTAATCAACCATATCTCATTGCAAATTGGAATAGGAAAAGCCAAACAAAAACTTTCTTTTGAGACATCAGGAGAGACATTAGGAGCCTGACTATATTTAAATATTGTCTGCTCAAAACAGGATGGGCTTTAGATGTTCATAGTGCAAAAATATCACTTTTGATGGTATCTAACCAGTCCGAATTATAACCCCTGTTAATGAAGAAAGCATTTAACTTGATCAACTCTTGCAGAAATTTGAACTCATCCATGGTTAGTCTATTCAGTCTAATCATCTGCTCATTGACCACCCCTCTTTTCATGTGGGAGAGGCATACACTGTCCTTGTGAAGGTACTGTTTAACAAAGGTCTCTTTACGAAAGACCTTACTCACAAAGGAACAAGATGTGGTGTCATATGAAATACTTAGGTCAAGAAAGTCCAAACTATCACCAAAACCACTGATGGCAAGCCACAAAAAAAATCAGTGCTCTGGTTGATATTTTCCACAAAGCTCTTAAATTCATCCAGAGTTCCACTCCATAGAAAAAAGAGATCATCTATGTACCTCCTATGGAACAACATTTTTTTTCTGCTAAAGGATGCCTCGTTAAGAATTTCTCTCCCCACATAGTCATGACCAAGTTTATGAAAACAGTGGTGACCCTTGCCCCCATGGCTACTCCTGAGGACTGTTTGTAGAGGTAGTTATTATCAAGGACCAAGTCCATACGGGAACAAATCGTGTCGATCTTGTCCAACTCAAAAGTGGTGTCAGCTGCCAAATAGTCCCATAAAAACTCTACTCCATCCTCTTGCAGAATAAAGGTGTACTGGGAGACCACATCTAATGAGGCAAAATAAAAAATTAAAGTCACCAACAAGAAATTCATTCAGGAGCTCCAGGAGGTGCCAGGAGTCCTGTGAATAGTATTGTGAACTCTGTGCTATCAGGTTTAAGATGTTGTCCAAAAAATGGAAATTGTCTCAGTCGTTGAGTATACTGCTGATACAAATGGCCTGAAATTAGTTTTCTCCTGTCCTAATGGACCTTTGGTATTCCAAAAAATGCCATTTTGAGAAAATCCACTTGAAGATAGGTATAGGTGTCCATGTCCAGTTGGCCATGATTGTATAAATTGAACAGTGTATGATCAACAGTGGAAAAACGCCTCACAATGGTTTCTCTGGAAACCTCTGTGTAACTTGATTCATCTGTAAGCAAATTCTGAATCTCACGGTTGTAATCATTGTTATTGGTAAGGACCAACATACCAGCTCTGTCTCCTTTCATTATTCTTAAATTTCTATTAGTACAAAGATCTTTCAAGGCAATCCTTTCAGTGGCACTCAGGTTGTGATATCTGGGTCTTGAAGCTAAACTGTCCCTCAGCTCATCCTCGCAGATATTGCTGAATTCTTAAAGGGTGCCATTGAGTGTAGGATTAAATGTACTTAGTTTCTTTAAATGATCAGGTGGGGGTCTGGCAGCGAAACATCATTCATAATGTATTGCAAATTTAGCTTCCTTATATAAGACTTGAAATCAATAAGCAATTTGGTAAGGTTAATTGAGTTGCTTGGAATGAATGTAAGCTCTTTCTGTAAAACAGAAACATGCACTGGGTCCAAAGAAATTCTACTAAAGTTCAACACTTCAATTTTATATTCTATGTTTTCCTTCTGTTCTTTCCCCTCCCCTTGTCTTTCATTTGTTTGTTTGTTTGTTGGCTGAGCACTTTGATGTCCTTATTTGGCCTTTAGGGTGCATTAAGAAAAGCACCTGGTGACCCAACAGGTAATGGGGGGGCAATTGTCCTAAAGTGCATTACTACTCGTACTAGGAACAATAGTGGAAGAAGTGTCAGGCACACCTGTATCC
This sequence comes from Protopterus annectens, assembly GCF_019279795.1. Classification (NCBI taxonomy): domain Eukaryota; kingdom Metazoa; phylum Chordata; order Ceratodontiformes; family Protopteridae; genus Protopterus; species Protopterus annectens. The sequence goes on along the minus strand of NC_056746.1, from coordinate 83,310,094 downwards.
GAAGATGCAGTGTCAGAAGTCAAAACTGAAGTGGTAGAGCTTTTGCTACCCCCACTCTGTTGTGTGGATATAACAGTGCTTTTTAAGGGATATGTTGTCCCTGCAGAATATCCCCTTTAAGCTTTACCCTGTTTTCTGTGTACTATAGATGCTCTTAAACAGTCAGCTTTAGCAGTAATACTGGAATACAGTGTAGTGAGAGAACTTTCAATTTTCGCATCAGGCTGTTCCATCTGAGTCCTATAACTTCCAATTTCCCCTTTATAATGCTTAACTAAACTTTTCTTCAGTGCTTATGCAGTATTGTTAAACAGTGAAACCAATACAGTTTAGAGAGAATCCCCTTGTTTGACACAGTTAGGGAATTTAAGAACCCTTAGGCTTTGTGGAACAATTGAAAGAGCGATGTTTTCCTCTAAATAAAGAATCTCATATTGCAGAGAAATAAAGTTATTAGCACAATGCTCCAACTTGTAAACATAATTTCTGCATAAAACAAAGACACTGTACTGATAAACTGTTCCTTACTGCATTGTTGTTTCCACCATTAACAGAAGCAGAAAAAGGTTTTACCATGTCTTTAAGCAGTGTCCAGAGAGATGAACGATGAAGAAACTGTGTTACTATCCAAAATGTAGCTGTTGGTACCCCCAGGAGGCTTAACAGATGTTTCACATGGCACAAAAGCAGCAAGTCCAGAAGAAGTGTGACCTGTCAGTGTCTGTGGGCCCACCTGGCTTCTAGCCAAATATCTATCCAAAATTGCTCTAGAAACAGCAGAAGCAATCTGTTGAGTGAGACTGTTTAATTCCTCAGGAATGTGGTGTGTGGTAAGATCCAGTAAGTTATTATGTGGCAGAGCCTCTACAGCCATAACACTGAATGCAAAACAAACTAAGTAGATTGCAGCAGTGCTGAAAAACAGACCAAACTAAAAACTCTGAACTAAAACCAAGCAATGTCAAGGCACGACTCCAGACACAACATTTAGTGCTTTTGTTCTACTTTAATCAGAACAGAACTTCATCAAAAAATGTAAAATATAGATCTACAACAAGAATTTAAAAGAACTGCACATGTGATACATACAGCCAATGAGAGATAAAACTGATGTGTCATGAACATGAAATTTCCCTGAAAATTTAAAGTAACAGGACTAAAATGCAACTGCAATAAGTTAAAAGCATATACTGACAAAATAACTTTTAAATACCATTGAATCTTTAGTGCTTTTAAAAAGCATTTAATGTTGATTGTTTCATTTATCTCTCATTTGCTGTATATATTACATGTTTTATGTACAGTTCTTTTAAATTCCTGTGGTGGATCTACATTTTACATTTTTTGATGAAGTTCTATTCTGATTAAAATAGAATGACAGCACTAAATTTTGTGTCTGAAGCCTTGCCTTGACATCTGTTTTAGTTTGGAATATAACTGCATGCCAGTGTAATCCTCCTCCCTTGGCAGTAGCCCCTTAGCACTACAAATCTGCCATTATTATCTTTTGTATCCTCTTCTATTACTGCTGGAGCTCTTCTTGCAATTAATATAAGTACTCCTTTTTTCCTTTGTCCCAGGTATTCAACTGAATAACCATTCTGAAAACCTTTCTTTATTAAATTCACGTTCATTTCTTTCTAAGTGTGTCTCCTGTAACATAATTGTTTGCGCTCTACATTTTAATATAGTTCACTACTCTTTCTTTTTTGTATTTATTTGTGAGACAGTTGACATTTAAAGACATTACAGAAAGCATCATCACATTAAAAAGTTATTGTCCCCACCTTTTTTGTTAAATGTCTAGTTCCAGCTTTTGTGTTACACGCATACACTGTTTGGCAGGTTGAACTTTTATACAGTTGTTTCTTATCATATCCATTTGAGCCTATGTGACATCTTACAAAACTTTTTGTTTTATTGAAAACCTGCAAACAAAAAAAACACCCCCCAATACCCCTTAAAACCTATTAATACTAACAGACAAAACGATGTGCATCTTCAAATATTAAAGTTTTACCCTCCTAATAGGAACTTCTTCTTCTTCTTTCAGCTTTTCCGGGTTAGGGGTCGCCACAGCGGAACTCTGGTCTGCTGATGATTTGCAGTAGATTTTTACGGTGCCGAGGTGCTAGCCCGATGCCCAACCTTCAATGAAGGCATGCCCATTTACGCATGTCTTTCGAATGCCACTCGACCGTGGGGAGGACATGCAGACTCCATGCAGAAGGTGCTCCAGCCGAGAATCGAATGGGAGAACCCTTTGCTGTGAGGCAACAAGTCCCAAATTGACAGCCACAGTCACAGACTTGAGCAACCTAAAAGAAAGGTTATGCATGCTAAAATGCATGATGCAGTGTGTGCTTCTATTAAGTGTAATTGGTTTTGTCTTAGCTTTATAGTTCTCCCAGCTGGGAAAACCCCTGAATGCTTTCAGAGAACATTATGTCCTAGCCAATTTCTTTTTGTTCCCTCAGCCAATCAGTCTCCACCAGACTGTAGCCAGTTTCTCTTTATCAGATTGTCTCCATGGAGACATGAGAACCAGGCAGCCAGTTTCTCTTGATCAGATTGTTTCTATGGAAACAGGAAGACCAGATGCAGAACTGCTCCACTATATGTGTTTGCTAGGAAAAAAGCCTAATAATATTCAATATTCTTTTTTATTTACTTGCTCTCTCTTAAAACTTGTTTCCAAATCAATCTTAGGTCCTTAATCCAGTAATTCCCCTCTGCAATAATGAGAAACATAAATTAATTTTTTTTTTGCCATGCTTTTTTAACCAGGCTTTTTCTTTTACATTACAATCCCTACATTCTTAAAAGTGAACAAGAAGAAAGAGAGAAGAAGGAAGAAAGAAATCTTGGAAGTCAATAATGAGATAATTTTGAGACAGACCTTCAAAAAACGTATGTCATTGTCATGACAGGATTCATCCCTGCCTGCTAAAGTCTCCATGATGTGATGTTTCCTAGAAGGTAATAGGAAGCTGTACTGGCCAGAAATACAGTAGTTTTGGACCACTACTAATAGTTCTGCTCAGAATACAATCAGCTGAGATGGACAACACTGGGCCAGGGCCTAGAGAACCCCATTGTAACATCAGCACCCAGGAAAGGCTTCCTGAAGCATGAAAGGACCACATCTGGGCGTCCACCATATAGATGACACTTTTTACAGGTAAGGCCGTTAAAGAAAAAATACACTTCTAAGATATAAACTATTCAACAACACCATTACTAAGGTCTAAATTGATGGGAAACTTTCTTAAAACTTGATAATCAGTAGCAGAAGAAAAAGTTGCATGTAACGCAGAGCTTCAGTACATGACATGACTGCTCATCCTCTCATGAGTCAAAAGGAAAGAATATAATCAAATAACTTTCTAAATTGGGTCTTGGCATCCTCCAGGTCATTGACTGAGTGCCTCGTACCAATCAGACTGAAACTTAACTTAGTAGGTTATGACATTTAAAATGTAATATTGTTCATAATTAAGTAAGAGCAAAAAGGATACAGTTTCTGTTTGGCAAGTTTTATTTGGTGAGGTAGATCCAGAGCAAAGTTTATCTTGTGGCCATTCCAGGAAAGGTTAGGCTTAGCTTTAGAAGAAGCACTGATTCTTTGTCAGTCCTGGCAGTGTTGCATCTTGACATTTATTCATCTAGGTGACTGATTATTTTGAGACTTCCTAAGAGCTCTGTGAGCCCTTTCTATAGTAATAGGACCATTCTATTGACTCTGATCTGAAAGACAGTTGAAAATATCTTGAATAGTTTTTATAAGATCTTGTTTTATTATTTTATCTGAAACACCTCTAATTAAATTTTTATATCTTGTACTGTGAAATTCTAGAGCCAATAATTTTTTCTTGCATTTTTAAGATTTCTTGGTTGTTGAATTTTGATCTAGTGTCAATTTTCAGGATTTTATCTTTACTTACTACTATCTGTGTCTTGGAAGCATCCATGAATTTGGCAAGGTCTGGTAAAGACGAAATGATATTAGCAAGTTGGTCAGGTAAACTCTGTATTACCTGTTGGATGTGTTGAGGAACAATCTTTAGTTCATCCATGGCAGATGACAAATTTGTCTTAGTTGAAGATTTTTTTTTATCTTCTTTGTTGGCAGGTTTAGAATATTTAGCAGCAGTTTCCTTTTTGTGAGTACTCACTATTGAGAACTTAGTTTTAGATGTTTGTGTCTCCATTTCAGATAACCAAAGAGCCATGAAGACTGACTACTGCTAAAACACTAAGTTAGCCACAGGGTTGCAGAGTAAGTCAATTCCACCCATTATAAATTTTACCACCTCAAGTAAGCTCCAGGTAGCAACTTACTATGATATTTAAATTAAACAGATTTAACATGGTAAATAAATGGTAATAATCAAGAGACTGGGATGAAACAACTGCTAAGGAGCTCAGAATTCAGCATGCTTAAGTCCTGGAAGCCATCTTAATCCCCCAGCCCTGAAGAGATCTTCTCAGCCAATAACACCCATTCTCAGCCAATAACACCACTATCACACCTGTCCAACACACCAAACTTCTAAGGGTTATCATTGATCAAAACATGAAATTTGATATGCACATTGCACAGACAATAAAGAAAGTCCATAAAAAAACTTGGAACCCTATATAGATGCAAAAAGTACCTCACCAATGACAATAAAGCCACCATTGCGAGAACCCACCTACTATCCACACTCCTCTATGCCTCCTCCATAATCATCAACCTAAACAAAGCAGACTTTAACAAACTAAACACCTGCTACAATAAAATTGCTAGGTTTGCTACTGACTCACCCTTCAGGACACATCACTGCATAGCAATCAAGCAACTATCCTGGCTAGAATTACCCAACCTGCTCACATATAATCAGCTTACAATAGCCCACCAAATTCTATATTATCCCAATACAGTTAATTTCTTCAAGGTCTACTTAATATCTACTCTAGCAAACACCTATTAAGATCCACCAATAAAGCACTGGCTGACATAGGCAAAAGCAGCAATAGTTCTGGGGACTCCTTGCTTTCCATTTCTGTTGCAAAAGCATGGAATACCATCCCCATAGATATTAGGACCACTGAAAACAAAAATAATTTCAAAAAACTCATCCGGTCCTATTTACATAGTTCTTGGTTATGTAATTGTTCTGACCTTGGGTAGCTTCATTTAATTAGATCATATCATACCTTAACTTTCTATGAAAGCTTGTAAAAACTCTTTTCTATACTCTTAATCAATCAATGTGGGTTTACTGTATTAGCCACTGATGAATGTAACCAAATGAATAAACAAAATGTCCATTCAATTGTATTGTTTATTGTAACACACTGGCTCCTTATAGTATATTTACTTTTTGCTCCATTCTTGGCCTTGAAACTGTACTTTATTAACTTTTGACTCTGTACTGTACTTTATTAACATATGTATTGTATTTACTATACAAATCTTTGTGGAGCTTTTCTCCCTGGGCCTCCACTGAAAATGGGATCCATTCCCAGTCGGACTTTCCCAGTAAACAAATGTAAAATAAATAAATAAATAGTAAATAAATAATCTTTCTATATTACTGAAAATAATGAGGTTCCATTTCATCGTCTCAAATTTAACAGGCTATTTAACATTATGTATTGAAAAATACACAGATGGGTTTTTGCAAAACACTTTGCTTAGCTCCTTGTAGAAAATTATGGTTTGGGTAACTGTTAATAAAGCGAGTTTGTTTTATTTAGTTAATCCTTTAACAAATATTTCTATTATTTCTAACTTGACATCCATGTTAAGTTCAAGTTGGAAGCCAATACAAATTACACCACTGTCATTGTATGGCTAAAGTTCAAACTGTGATTACTGACTAATCTTATTGTTTTCCAAGATACTAGTTTTCAGTCAGCTGTTAACTTATTATGAAAGAAAATTCTGATTATTAGTGACTCAACAGAGCTTCAGGCCTGGATATAGACAAACACTCTAAGTGAAGTGATTCAATACATGCATAATGCTTTGCATAATTGTCATACTATGATACCAATGCTTTCAAATTTTATCCAAGTACTTGATACTATCAGGTATGACCAACCTTTGTCCGTGAACCATTCCTGGACACTGGTGTCTCAAGTCTACTGGTTATCTAGATGGCTGTTTGAGTTCAGGAATTGTGTATATTAATTTAAATACTCATTAGTCAATCAGAAAGGGCCAGTCATGGGTTATCTTAGTAATCAATATTTACGTTAGTTGCATACATTTATTAGATTAATAAAGTGCATTTTATAAGTAGATGATATTCTAGTACCAAATTTGGATCCAGACCATGTTAGAATTACCAAACAGTTGCAGTCAGGTTTTTAACCAGTAGAGAAAATGACACATTGGCACATAATTGTATTTTAGATTAGAGCTTTCATCTACATTACGATAATAATGAAGACTGTTATAGAAGGTGCTAATAACTTTAAATACTGGGGGAAAGTTAGCAGACTTTTCTTCACTGATCACATTGCTATGATTATTGGGATTACAACAGATTCTTCCCATTTTTACTATATTGGAGCACAGGTCATAGTTCATTAGAAAACCAAGTATGGTTCAGAGGACTAAAGTATATTTTCAAAACTTTGGGCATGATTCCAAAAAACGTGTTTCTCATTATCACTTACTACATTATATTACAGAAGAGTAAGTCACTAGAGACCAGGTCTTTTGGAACCTGTCCCTCAACCCCCAGTGTAACCTTGTTTATAAATAGGGATGACACCTAAATTAGACACTTACAATGAGACCAAGTCTTTGGGAATTGGGGCAGCTTACACAGGATTAAGTCACTTGCTCTGAAAGCAACTCTTTGGGAATCTGGCTCTTTGTTTTTTTTCCAGAGAAGTTGCTATATTTGTTTAAGTCTACCATTAACTACAGAGAGTGTATTGCATAATTACTTTCTTCCAACCAACTGTGACGAAAGGAGATACTGCCAGCATAGCTAACTGGAATTTTGTAAATAATTATATGTCATTTGTGAATATCAAATTGTTTATACAAGACATGTGTGTTCCAAATGTATTAGAACTGATTCATACAAGATGCTGGTGTTTCAAATGTATTACAACTGTATGTCATGTGTATATCAAACTGATTTGTACAGACATTTGTGCTGAAAAGTTATTTGTAAAGTGCTGTGTTTGAAATGTATGCACAGTGTGCCTTACTGGAGAGAACAGAAATGTACATGCACTATTTTAACTGTTTAAATATATATGTTTCAACAGAGAAATCAGGTGGGTTAACCTCAGTCCAGCAAACTTTAGAAAAATATCTGAAATTAAATCACTTTATAGGCTAGGCCATAAAGATGCGATCTCACATGTTTCAATGTACCCACAGACACAAAGTCTGTACTAGGAAGCTTGCTGTATTGTCTTTGTGGTGAACTAATCACTACTCTGGAAGCGTGAAGTATGCAATTTTTTTATGACTTCCAGTAACTGCCAAAGATCTGAACAAAAGCCCTTGTGTGTGCATTTTCACAGGTAGGTGCTAAGTCCTGACAGCTTCCAGCAATGGGGATTTCCATTGGAACTAGAAGTCAGATGACCAGAAGTGATGTCATTCTGCAAGCTATTTGAGAAGCAATATTTTAGATATTATTTTGAGAAGTCTCTTAGTGAGACAGAGCATTCTCTATTCTGACTTAGGCCTAACAACAAGAAGAACCATTCACCAAATCATCTGCCTTACTCTATTAAGTAAGGAAGGGATAGCAACTCTCTTAGATAAATTCAGGAATATAGTGAAGCTTAGTTTAGATATTGTTTTTATTTATTTGTCTGAGCCTGTCCTGCAATGTTATTTTAAATGTTTCCTGTGATTTTAACTCTGATGTCACTGTGAATATATATTTATTATTGTCTTGTTCTTTTATTATTTATTATTAAATATATTTAAACCTTTCATTGTGGCTGATCTTTGTAGAGATATTAAAGTTCTGAGAGCACTTGTATATGCATTTGGTGACACTGTGTGGGCCACTCCTAATAGCATTGCTCTCGGTCAAACTACCATTTGCATTAGTATCATTATTAAAATTGGACACCTTTTGTTATGGGCCTTAAAGTAGCTGGCAAGGTGTTCTGGTGGCAGTGGTAAGTATATTATAGTCTGGGCAGAAGGGAGCATAGCTAGTAAACCTGTGCCAGCCTTTCCCAGGTGTTTGTGTGCGTGTTTGTGTGTGTGTGTGTGTGTGTGTGTGTGTGTGTGTGTGTGTGTGTGTGTGTGTGTTTGTGTAAAACAAATTTCCACTAGTGTGTTTGTGTCAGCTACTTGGGCAGGGACATAAAGCACTGGATGGCCAGAGACAGGGTTGAAGGACTTTGCTTGGAACCCTGGCTAAGGACTCAAAGCTGTGCCAGTGGGGAGTCTTATTGGGGATCTGGAGTGAGAGGGAGAAACCAGCCCTGGACTGACTGTGGTCTCTGTGTGATCTTAAGGGAAATTGCACTTAACAAAGGGAGCTGCATCTGAAAATACTGTGTGTGTACCTGTTATCTTCCCAGTGAACATGTGCCAGTGGTGAGGATTGAGGGTGCTTGACTACTGGTCCAGTGGTGGGTCATCACAGCAACAATAAGATTTTTTTTTTCAAAGTGGTCATCTGTCTAGATACTTGAACAGCTAGTCAAAAAACTTACACAGAAGACTATAGTATTGCAGTTTACTTTTCATATCTGTGATTATTTCAGATAATATTTGTACATGTAACCCATAACGAGTGGTGTACACCATGGATCAGTCTTGGGGCCTCTGCTGTTTGGAATATATTTTTCTGAGGTGCAAGCCAAAACCAGTGGTTTGTGGACGACCAAGTTTGCAGATGGCTGCAAGCTGGGTGCTGTCAAACTCCCCTGGTGATGTGAACATCCTCCAATAGGGCCTTTAATGACTGGTGCCAGAAGCATGGCCTCAAACTGAATGCTAATAAATGCATCATTATTCCCTTTGGGGAAAATGGAGTCCCCACTAATTATCACATTAAGAACAATGTACTAAGTATGCAATCAGTTGTCAGTTCCTTGGGCACCCAGGTTGATATCAACCTGACGTTTGACCACCATATTGCCTCTGTTGTATACAAGGCTTTCTACATGGCCCACCTCATAAGTAAGGGTATTTCATCCAGGAACAAAGAGGTCATAATATCCTTGTACTCCTCCCTTATCAGACCGATTATTGAGTACAATGCTCCCTTCAGCATGTACCTTGCCAAGCACATGCAGCAGCTGAAGAGACCACAGAGGTTCCTGGCCAGGAAAATCCAAGGTCTCAAACACCTATCCTATACAGATAGGCTAAAGGCCTGTCCCTCTACTCAGTCTCATACAGCCTGCTCAGATGTGACCTATGTCTGGCATACAAGGCCATCTCAGACCCTGCCTTGATGGAGTTGCTGCATATCTGTAAGTCAAACTCCACTCGTGCAACCTGCACGCAAGGCCTCAACCTGGTCTGTGATATTAATAGAACTTGTTGGTGGGATAGATTTGTGTCCCAAAGACTCCTCATCTATAGAATAGGCTCTGTCTCCATGCCAAGCAGAGTACCTCTCTAGTTCTCTTTAAGAGGAACCTGGACGATTGGATGGGAAACAGAAAATACACCCCTGGGATCCCACCAGTGTCCCTGCTGGACAGGGGAAACAGGTGCTGACTTTGTGGGAACATGGGCAACATTTTTGGCTAGTCTTATAAGGGCCTCTGGGCCAATAGCCTTGTATCATCCTATGAACCTATATTTTGTCAATTCTGCTGCCTAAAATGGAAAAGTCCACATTTTTCATGAATAAAATAAGTTAAATGACAAAGACCAGCAATGTTGAGAACCATTCTTTATCTTCCTGCTCCTTATATATTACCTGAAACTAGGTCCACAAATATGACACATACTAAATTTAAGTGAGTTTAAGGGTCATGCTATGAAAATTGAGGCCTAGCCAAAGCCCACCCTGCAGGCTCTTGATAACTTGTTGATACTTGTGAACCTCTGCTATCTCTGAAAAAAAAAAAAAAAAAAAAAATCTTGCTTTTTTCCCACTTTTCTGAGATTTAAAAAAGTTCAGTTACAGGCTTGCTGTTCTTGAACTGTTTGTAAGTTTCTTGGAGGCCATTTTTTGCTTGGGCTAAAGGGAAGTCTCTCTGTTGATCAGTGGCAGTGAAAAACATTGAGCAGCCTGCCTGCCCCTGTGGGAGTGGTTACTGACTTGAAACTGTAGTTTTATTGGCCATTTTGGGTCAATTCCAAACTCCTTCATCTTCCTCTCTTAAAACCTGGTTGCCTCATGGTTTTGGCGTCTTTTCAGGCTTGTTGGCTGTTGGTGAAGCACCCACCAAGAGGAGAAAACGCTGAGAGAAGAAAGGAGCCACTTTTGAGATTTTAAGTATTTTTCCTCTGTTTATTTGCTGTTTTTCTGCATAGCTGCCTATTTTGAGCATTTTCTGGCTTGTTAAACTTGATTTCTGCATTAGTAACTGTATTTAGAGCACAACCTAGAGCTGTTTACTGAATTTCCTGTTTGCACTTATTTTTAAAATCGTTTTTTTCTCCAAACTTGCATTTTATCTGTCTTTGGCCTAGCACTCTTGTGTGGGGTCATTTACTGCACTGTTATAACTTGTTGATACTTGTGAACCTCTGCTATCTCTGAAAAAAACACAAAAACAAAAAAAAATCTTGCTTTTTTCTGAGATTTAAAAAAGTTCAGTTACAGGCTTGCTGTTCTTGAACTGTTTGTAAGTTTCTTGGAGGCCATTTTTTTGCTTGGGCTAAAGGGAAGTCTCTCTGTTGATCAGTGGGAGTGGTTACTGACTTGAAACTGTAGTTTTATTGGCCATTTTGGGTCAATTCCAAACTCCTTCATCTTCCTCTCTTAAAACCTGGTTGCCTCATGGTTTTGGCATCTTTTCAGGCTTGTTGGCTGTTGGTGAAGCACCCACCAAGAGGAGAAAACGCTGAGAGAAGAAAGGAGCCACTTTTGAGATTTTAAGTATTTTTCCTCTGTTTATGCAGATTCAGGGTGGACATGTGATCTCCACAATGAACCAGCCAACTAAGTGCTGTCAGTCAGAAACATATTATTTAAATCACACCAGATATATATATATATATATATATATATATATATATATATATATATATACATATATATATATATATATTTAAATGTTGCATTCATGCTTTCATTTAGACTAAAATGCAGGATTAAGTCATATTGCATATCATTTGATCTGTCTCAAGCTAAAAGTACAACAACATACCTCACAGATACAATGTACAGGGTTTAATTCTGACATCTGGTTATTGGCTTAGTTTGTAATAGTCTGTAGATTGATAGCCTAGTATTTAACAATTAGGATGCTTTTCTTTCACTGTCACATCATTTCTTCTGACTGCTTAGGCACACTGAGCTTAATTTTAGTGGTTATCTCAAGGCAGTGGCGTGTATAATAAAGCAATTTGGCACACAACTTACTTAGAATTTTCTTTAAAATGTTTTTTTTTTCCTAAACAACTTCCTATCATATTATTTAATGCATACCAGTCTAATTAAACAGTTGTCAAAATACAAACCGGAACATTCTGTAACATTTTACATATCTTTACTGGTACAGGCCTTCTTTCCTAATATAACTAAAATTATTTAAATAAAATTTCAAGTCTTCATGTGGTTTGAGAAAACAGCATGCATTCCCTTATCCACTACTGTGGCATTTAGTTTGACAAGGCAGGTATTCTATATGCTTTAACATTTATTTTTAATGTATTCCTTTGTACCTTTGCTGTTAGCATCTTACTTTTCTTAATTTATTTAACATTTGTTTACTGGGAAAAAGTCCACTTTCAGCAGAGGCCTGGGGAGAAATGTTCCAGATATATGTCTTTGGAATGTGGGAGGAAACACACGCAAATGCCAGGAGGACATGTATCCTCCACACTGAAGGCACCCCAGCTGAGAAGCGAACCAGAGAACTTCTTGCTGTGAGGCGACAACATTAACCTCTGCACCGGTCATTTTTATTATAGTGAAATGCAGTTAGATTCTGTAAAATGGTGTTCATACTACTGATTATTTGTTTTCAGTAAATGTCTCCAACAGTGTAGTTTTAGCTCACTTTCTTTGATTCAAAACCCATGCTAGTTTACAGTGTGGTTCAGTGGTGTTTCTACAAGAATGCAAGCAATGTTGTACACTGTCACACCCCTGCACTTGTGAATTGATGCCCTTTGAACTACTGCTCTGTTTAACATTGTTTTGTAAATTGTACATCTATCATAGTTGTATTTTGTAATTTGACATTTAAACTAAGACATTTATCACTGAATTTCTACTTCTTCCATGGAAAATGGTTTCCTGAATTTTCTCTAACAGTACATATTTTGTACTATGGTTAACATTTCCATCTGTTTGTGTCTGTTACAATAAATGATATGACTTTCAGCACCATCTTTTATGACCGCTTAGCTTTAAGTGAACAGTGAACATTGATTGCTGTTCAGCTACTTCACAACTTTATCAAAGCAAATTCACCGATGAGAAATTAATCTTTTTTTTAACATAGCTCTTTTTCTTTAAATGTCTTTGCCCAGTTAATGAAAATAGTTCATATGACACATCTAGTTAGTTTTCAGTGGCTGATAAAGTCAGTACAGTGTGTGTACAACTGGGAATATATACATTATTTCTGCTTCAGTATTGTCAGTACTTTCTATGCTTAGATGGAATTCTGTAGCTTTCTATGATCATTTGGAAGAATTTTTTCCCCATGATAGAACTAGTCATAAAATGATGTATTCATTTTGAATAAAGAAAGAGATGATAATTAAGGAAGGATTTCTCCTCTAATTAAGAAAACCACTATAGGGAAGGACGGAACTATAATATAATTCATAATATGTAAAATACTTACTGAAATATTTCATTAGGCAAAATGGCTCAACATTCAAATGTTCAAAATGTTATTATAGCAAAGGCTTTTCAAAACAACCACATATTCCATTGTTACTTACTGATCTCAATAAGACATTTACCTGTCCTCCAAAATTTTCAGTTAATGCAGGTGTAGCAGGAGACTCAAATTTGGGTCGAACCCATTTCATTGCGGGGCTGCTTGATAATTCACATTCCAATGAAGACAAATTACTGTATACACTACCTCCCTGACATCCCAGTACAGCAAACATTGTTTTTTAGCACTCAGCAAAAGACTGTTGGCAAATATCTAAATAACACAATTACTTTTAAGAGGAAAATACTTGCAGTATCTCTTGAAGAAGTGAGGGAGCATAGCTCACTGCACAATAACCACCCTGATAGTTGCAATAATGGTGACCCCTCCCAGTTGACCCTTGCCCCAATGATTGGGAACAGAAAGGCCAATTAGCAAGATGGGCTGATAATCAGCACAGGCAGAGAGAACAAAGTGCACGCACACACACACACACACACACACACACACACACACACACACACACACACACACACACACACACACACACACACACACACACACACAATATATATACATATATACTATCGCTAAAGTTGCACAACCATGGAGGAAGGAAAGTCAGATGGCACCATGTAAAGGTCACTTCCTTTACTGTACAGCTACAAAAATGATGGCCCTTTCATATGAAGACTTACCTCACTTCAGTAAATGTACATGTGTGGGTGGGAATTTAATGCAATGGGTGCCCTGAAGAAACAGGGTGATCCTTCAGATTCTATGCACACAGAGTAGTCTAGCCTAGAATGGCATGACTTTGAAATCATTTTATCTTCGGACAGAGTAACAAAGGAGTTTGTAGATGAATTAAACAATGAGATGCCTATTGATACTAACCCTCTCTGACACTTGGCACCCACTAGAAAATGATGTTAATTTACTGGACTTTAATATCTGCAATTATAATGGTCCTAATAGGAAGGAGCACCAGCCCTGAAAGAATATTTTTTTTTTGTGAAGAAGGTTGATGAGTCCTTGATGATGGAGCAGTTCCTTCATCGTCACAATCATCAACATTGTCATCATCATCCGCATTATTATAATCAAGAACAGGTCATGTCAAATGTTTAAATCCCCATTTTATTCAAATTGTAAACAACCTGTAACAAATATGCAGAAAAACACCTTACATTTCGGATATTCCCTGCTGAAGATTACGAGCTAACTTTTAATTTCTTTGTTATTTTAGTAAGGACTATGTCTCGGTTCTTCATTTCTTGGTCAAAGATTGATAGAAACACTTCCATGATTAAAGACCACAATAAGCTAAAACAGCTAAATATCATTACTAGCTATCTGTGTAAATTGGAAAGGCTTTCTCATAGCTCCATTTAAAGAATAGAAAAGTTGTTGGTGTGATACAAATTGGAACAAAAACCACGACAGAGATGCAGAGAGATCGCTGTCCCAATGTTAAGGTAGAGGACTGACTTCACTTCCTTATTTGTGAAAAATGAAAACATCAATTCACGTAGACATTACTATATTAAGCAACAGTAATAAACAGTCCAAAACTTCAGATGTTAATTCCTGTTCTATGACGGTACAGAAGAAACAAACTCTAACAGGCTTAGTCATTGGAATAACTCAGCTTTAATTTATGATAAGCGCTTTCGTCCACCAACTGGACTTCATCAAATCAATTTTTCAATAACAGTTTTACTCCATGGAAAACTAATATATACATAAACAGCACAAAGGATAATAGATATTGACTGACAACATCATACATAGTAATGAGCCTAACCTAAAACTAAAAGCAAGCCTGATGTAACACAAGTAGTTTTTTTTTACAATCCAAACTAAAATAAGAAACAGAAAGAGTAGTAATAAAACAAAGTCCAAATAAACTGAAGTGCAGAACTTGAAATTAACTCCTAGTCTGTCTACAGTCAGGGACAAGGTGTTTCAAAACTCCCTTCACTAAAGGCTAATTAGCACCTAGATGACAGCAAGATCCTTCCTGAAGGTGTGATAATGTAAAAAAACAAAAAAAAAGAAACATGATAATAATTGGCAAACTTATGGTCTTTAGTGGGATTCTCCCTTCTTCAAGGATGACCAGTTTTCAATACCACAAGCCTTGTTTATTTACTAACTGGCTGCATTTCAGTGGCTTATTAAATCATGTAGATATCATTTCAGCATGGAAAGAGATGGGTTGCATACAATGCATTTTTATGGGAATGACCATTTCTGTCTTGGACACAGGATAATCTCAGGAATTAAGGAACAATCCGAGTTCATGAGCTAAAAGATGCTTTTAAAGGGACTGTTTCCTCGATGTAGTATGTTGTGTGATTCCAACACACATTATCTACAAAGAGGAAAGACTTCATTATTGGTTAAGTTACGTGTCTTTGAGTTGCTGTTAACTACCCTAAGTGCAGATCACCACTTTTCTTTGGTAATTAACACTGGTGATCCATGCATTGAGTTGGCACATGCACACCCCCATTCATTCTCCTATGTATAACACTCACCATATACATGTCCCAGAGCTGTAAGAAAGTCCCTGATGTCTCCTTTTATGTTTTTTCTACTCTCATACATCATGGATGATTACAGTCATTCAATAATGCTGGACATTAGAGTCTTATAGGGCAGAAACATATGCCATGATGTCCTCATTCTTCTACCCTTTTAAGTGACTTTGAGTCACATTTAAAAAATCCTCCCTGGTGTCATCTAGTGTTCCTCCGAATTTTGTCCCCCTCCAGCATGGACACACTTCAATCCCTCTCTACTGGATTTGCTGTTTGGCAGTTTTTGTTGTGGGTGTGGATTTGGGAAGTACTTTCTCTGGTACAGTATCCCAAGGACTGATGCAGTTTACAATGCACATATTTCCTCTGTGTAGAGATGTTTGTCTTTCAACCCTACCTTTCCCGTCATGTACCATTGGTTATGTAATAACCCCCCTCCCCTATTATACATCCATATGCTAAAGTCCTGAACACTTATTTGATATATCTGTAGGGGTCCTGCAGTTCAGTACCCTTTCTTATTATGATACTGTAAATGTCCATATACTGGCTGGTATTTTAAAACATCCTTTTATACATCAATGTTGGCATTTTCATTTTCAGTAGTGATCCACACTTACTATCTTCTGTTAAGAATGAGAGTGGAATCATAACTGATGAGGCTCCAAACACACCACAGTCAAGCCCCGTCTTATCAAAAGCAGGAGCTACCTTTAAAAATAGGTCCTTATTGACGGTTATACCTGCATATCCAGCCCAATGGGGTGATTGCTATCCTGCGTTCCCACACATCTAGCAACAGTTTTATGTCTATAGTTTGGGAACTCTATTGCATGACTGACAGCTATACTGGGCATGTGTAATGATCTTTGCTTTAACAACACCAGTCCAGTGGCCTCACTATCCTACACCCTCCCCTCATTGATGGATCTCATTTAGTTATGGAAAGACAGTAGGACATGATCACACATAAATGATAAAAAACAGAGTTCCTACTCGGCCCTGTGGCATAGAGTGATGAAGGCCAGACTATAACCCGCAGGACCTGAGTTCAATCAGCAGCAGAGGTGTTGAGGGACCAAGGCAGGATGATGAGCTTTAGAAGCCTTGGGTTTTGGCATGGAAACCTTTATTTTAGAACCTATACAGAGCCAACAGATATTGCCAACATACCGGCCGACAGATTCAGCGCCAACTTTACCCCCCCCCCATCCCCAAAGGACCAATCATAATAATGGAGGAATGCCAGGCACTCAGTATTACTGCAGCACAGGTTAGAGCTGCATTGTCCAAGGCTAAGAATACAGCTTCCAGGGGACTTGACAATATCCCTAGATGTGTTCTACATGAACTACAAAGTGAACTGCACCACATCTGTGTGCCCTGTTCAATCACAGCCTCACCTCAGGCTTTGTCCCTACCAAATGGTGCACTACTACAGTCATCCCTCTCTATAAAGGGGGGAGCAACTACAGACCCTGGGAATTATCACCCCATTAGCCTGATGAGTCTGATATGTAGGTCTATGGAGCGCATCATCATGGACCTAATTAACAAGGATATAGAGAATCTCCACACTCTAGATCCCATGCAATTTAGTTTTGTGAAAGGTAGATCATGCCTGCTCAACCTGGTTGACTTCCTTGAGTCAGTCACCAGAGATGTGAATGAAACCAAGGCAGTTCATACAGCCTATCTCGATCTGGCCAAGGCCTTTGATACCATTCCCCACTCAGGAATTATTGATAAACTCCCCAAACTAGGCATCAACACCTATATCACTAGGTGGGTTGCAAATTGGCTCACAGATGGAACCCACAGTGTGAAAGTAGCAGACGCCAAGTCAGACTGCTGACCAGTCACTAGTGGAGTCCCACAGAGATCAGTTCTGGCTCCTCTCCTGTTTGGCATCTACTTCTCAGAAGTTCAGGCCAACACAGAGGGACTCTGGCTAACCAGTTTCACAGACGACTGCAAGCTGGGAGCCATTAACTCCCCAAGTGCTGTAGACATCCTACAGAAAGGCCTCACTGAGACCATGGCCTTAATCTTAATGTCAAAAAATGCATCGTCCTCCCATTTGGGAAAAACTCAGTTCACACTAATTACCACAGCGATGGGAGCCCACTGAACACTGAAGGCATTATAAGAGATCTGAGGACACAGGTTGACAGCAACATCTTCTTCAACCACCACACTGCCACTGTGGTCAGAAAGTCCTTCTATGTGGTACATCTCATTACCAAGGGATTTGCATCCAGGAAGAAAGAGGTCATCATCTCTCTCTACTCTTCCCTCATTAGGCCAATCATAAAGTATAATGCTCCATTTGGCATGTACCTCACTAGACACATGCAACAGCTGGAAAGGCCACAAAAGTACCTCATGAAGAGGATCCTAGGCCATAAACACATGTCCTACATGGACAGACTCAAAAACACTGTCTCATATCATCTACTAAGAGGCGATTTCTGCTTGACTTACAAAGCCATGTCTGACCCAGCTCTGTTAGAAATGCTACATCTAAAGAAATCCCAGTCCTTCTACACCAACACACTCCAGAGACCTCAACCTCATTACCACAATCAACAGAACATGCTGGAGGGACAGGTTCTTAACCCAGAGACTGCCCATGCTCTGGAATAGACTTCCCATACATGTCAAGCAGAGCATCTCACTGGCCCTCTTCAAGAGAAATCTTGATGACAGGATGGGAAATAGAAAGTTCATCCCGGGGATCACTCTAGTGGCTCTACTTGATAGAGATACTGGGAACTAACGTCGGGCGGCACAATGCAGGGCACTTCTATGGGCTAGGCTTGCAAAGACTCCAGGGCCATTAGCCTAGTACACACCTATGAACCTATGGATGGGGAGTCTGTTCCATAGATGGGGTAGTCTCTGGGATACATAGCTATCTCTCCAGTAGGACCTATTTATATCACAAGCAATGTTTAAGTCCTCTTTGTAGAGGTGGACTCTCCAATTCTAACTTCCTGAATCCTGTCTTTGAGCCAGTAGGCTATCCACTGGGTGACATACGGGTTTGTACCTAACCGCTTGAGTTTGCCAACAATGCCCGAGTGGGATATTGTGTCAAATGCCTTGGCCAGGTCAAATTAGGCAGTGTGAACAATTTTGGCCTCATCCATTGGTTTGGTGTCCTTCTCAAAGGTTGAGTAGGCATGATCTGCACTTGACAAAACCAAACTGGGTTGGGTCCAGTGTCTGGTGGTTTACTATATCTCTGTTGATCATCTCCATGATAATTCTTTCCATGGCTTTACATATAAGACTAATGATACTTATGGGTCTGTAGTTTCGATGGTCTGTCGATGGCCCACTTGTGTGCAGAGGGATGAAAGTTGCCTTTCACCATTCATAAGCCACAAAACTTGTTTGGAGGCCACAGTTAAATAGTAATTCTAGAGGTCCTGATAGGTCATGTTTCAATTTAGAAGGCATCCTGGGATATTATCTGGTCTCATTGATGCAGTGTTCTTGTTCTTAGACAGAGCATTAAGGACCTGTTCCCTAGTGATAGTAGGAGGAATTATATTTTATAATATTTCCTGAGGGAAGGTTGAAGGGGAGAGAGAGAGAGGTAAAGGTGGAGCTGAATTTATCAGCCAGGAGGTTTGCTATGTCTTCTGGGTCAGTATAGGTGGCTCCATTTACAATGAGCTCTGCACACAGTTGTGTATTGCCTTTCATGTTGCAGACATGGCTAAAGAATGCTTTGTGGTTGTCCTTGGCCTGGGAGGCCAAACTTACCTCAAATTTGGCTTTGGTAGATTTTATTTGTCCTCTCAATCGTTTGTTTAGTTTTATGAGGGTGCTTTTATCCTGCTGGGTGCTGCACCTCCTAATTTTGCAATGATTTTTGTTCCTACTGTTATACATCTGATTGATTTTGTGATTCATCAGAGTGGCTCGTTTTTTGATTTAGGTCTGTACTTCTTCCTGATGGGTACAGCTGCCTATATGCAGCTATTAACATACTTGTACAGGGTTTCTATGAACAGTTCTGCATAGGCAACTGTGTTCTCAGGGTTTATGTGGGCTTGAAATGTTGCCACATTCTCACTTAATAGCAGGAGGTTAGCCTTAGAATAGTTCCTGAGTATTTCAGGTTTAGCTGGGTGTCCAGGTTTTATTTTTACTTCAAAGGAGACCATTTTGTGGTCTGACCTTACCAAGGAAGGCATTACAGTAGGGGGTGTGCAGCACCCTCCCATATTAGTTAGGAACAGATCCATTATGGTTTCACCCTGGTTGGTGTATTGACTATCTGGTCCAGGGAGTTTGTGTTTACAAAATCCAGGAATCTCTGTGTATGTACATTTGGTGGATTGCCAGTTAATAATGGGGTAATTAAAGTCACCCAATAATATGGTACTGGGTTGGATGGTTAGTGTTTCTAACAGGTTTATGGGTTTCCTGGGTCATAGAGGGGGACCTATAGCTTGCAAGGAAGTGGTGTTAGATTTTGTCTGTGGTGATTTGAACATGAAGCAGCTCAAGTGCATTGTCCTGTTTGACAAGCCTTGAAGTATATTTATGTTTGATGTAAATAGAGATACCTCCACCTTTATTCCCTACCTGTGAAGTAGCTGGCCTAAATGTGTGGAAGGCATTATAACCTAGTACTGTTGGTGTGCTCTCTGCGGCTTTAAACCATGTCTCAGTTACCGTACAGATGTCAGCATTCTCTAGGGTAAAGAGAGCTTCTCGGGAGTGGAGTCTTTTGTTTAAACTACTTGCATTGAACAGTAGTACCGTTAGATTTTCTTGGTTTTGATTTGCTATGTTGGAAGTACTTTCCGTTTGGCATTACCTAAAAAAGGCATTATGGGGGAAGACAATGTTTTAGCTAATATCCGAAAGCCTAGAGGGGAGAGGTGCAGACCATCCCTGGCAAAGCAGCGTGGTCTGTTGGCCATGTCCAATGTTTGATTTTAAATTATAACCTGATCAGTGGAGAGTGTAGTAAATTATTTTCTTTCTTTGCATATTCCATTACTTAAAATTATAAAA
Source organism: Protopterus annectens (assembly GCF_019279795.1). NCBI lineage: Eukaryota > Metazoa > Chordata > Ceratodontiformes > Protopteridae > Protopterus > Protopterus annectens. Next base: position 83,289,506 of record NC_056746.1, on the reverse strand, counting down.
CCTATGAACCTATATGTAACAAGAAGGCATAGTGCAATACTATAGTATAATTTTAAGTAATGGAATATGCCTATTGCCAATGATAGTGAATTTCTGCTTTACCTTATTTCCCCTACCTGTGAATATGCATGTGATATTGCTGTGGTTAATATATATATATATATATATATATATATATATATATATATATATATATATATAGTAGTTATTTTTTCATTGCTCAAATGAACTCTTTCTAGTCCTGTGACTTGAAGGGTCTGGATGGGTTAGATACATACCGAGTTAACAAATGATTAAAAAAAGAGATTTGCTAAGCAGGAACGTCTTTCTCCAGGCATGTTACCTCCAGTTTCATCTGCAATGCCATGTAAAATTGCATGCTCCAGTACTCTGAAATAAAACAAGAATGATAGCTATAGAACTGCATTTTCACATCAGTTATTATTTTACACTATGCTCAGTGAAGTGTTTAGAACATGATATTTCCTAGGAGTTACATAAGAATTTGTTAAAGTACTTTTGACATAAACATATTTACATTGTAAAACATTATGAGCCTAGAGAGAATCTTGGAAATGAGAGCCTGTAATTTTGGAAACCTATATGGTTTTTAATTCATATTTTTACTACATACGATTCCTTACCGCAGCTGTTCATTTTGACAACTGCCATTTTTCTGCCTTGTCTATTTTTTTCGTTCATTCCCCAAGTTAATTTGACAGTGTTTGTAATGATTCACTTTTAGTTCAGAGTTTGTAGAGTTGTTGGGTTGTTGGCCTTGAGGGAACATTGTAAATGAATAATGCTTGCACATTCATAAAAAAAAAATGCAACACAATTTATCACGCGCATGAGCCTACATTGTAAACTGAGAATGCATTCCCCCCGTCATTTTTACTTTCTCAGCTCTAAAAAGAGACTGTTTATAATTTTCTCTGACAGGAGAAAATGTTTAGCAAACTCCAAACACATAAACTATAACTAAATCAAATTTATTATTACTTATTTAATAATAATTTCAGCGTTTCAGAGGGATTATTTGAGACAGTTCATATCTTATTAGGAGAATATTAAACTAGACCATGTGACTGCTAAATGCTTAGGGAATTGTGTTTAATTAAATCACAGTACATTTCTGTATATAATATCTGTATTTATATGCCTGTCTGTGCTTTCCATGTGTTTTGTATAATTTTATAAGCTACTTAGAAAAGTAGTGCAGGTCGGGCGTTTATCATTTAAATATTCACTTAATTTGCCTTCGGGATGTAAATAAGGTTAACGTTACCTGTCTTGCTTATGTGATGCTCTGCCTAATACATTCACATGTCAGCTGTCACAACCAACAGGCATCTCTAGCAAAATAAACAAACTTTGGGCATGTTTTTATACATACCTCAAGGGCCAAATATTCAGGACGATGCATCACTGCAAATGCAGGATCTGGCACGCCATTTAAAAATGCATTATCCATGAAATACTCAGATTTGAAAGATGCATTGTGCACATTTAGTTGGAGTAAACATTCCTGTTCAGATAAACAATAGATCTGTGGACATACAAAAAGTGTTACCATGTCTGCGCTGTGAACAGAGCAACACAACATTTAACAGAAACATAGGTACAAAACAAAGGCAATAAACACTGTAGGACAGGAAAGAGCAAATATACATAAATGTACTGTACACCTAAGGAATGCAGTGAAATGCACGGCATGTGTTCACATGGAGGTGAGCACAGAAGCTGTGAGATGTCCCCACTGTTAAATGTTACAGATACAGGCATTGCAGGTGACAGATGCAAAGATGTTATCAGCTATGTGCTTAATTACAGTCTTACTGCTCCAAATGAAAGGGAAAGAGAGAGAGAGAGATAACATCACCTGAAACTCCATAACCTGAATCTTTACTGAGTTTCTAATTGTAACACTGACACATGTCTCTGAAAAGAGGATATACTATCTCATTACTAAATCATTACCTGTTAGATCAAAAGCTATACATTCAGGACCAAGGAACTTAGCATGTAACCTGGTGTAAATTGATATAACTTATTCCAAGGATTTATGATGTCAGAGTCATATTAAATACGGAGCAGGGGGAGCTCCTCCCCACATGGCAAATAACATCAGGCTGCCAGTTCTATGCTCCTGCTGCAAATGAGCAGGATTCAGCAAAGGCGACTACCTCCTATTAATATATACATGACTGCCGTTATGTCATATAAATGCCATGTGTCCAGGGACAATGGAGAGCATCCATATGGCTATAATAACCTTACCTGAGTGCAAGGAAAGGTATAATTTCATAGGCTCATGTGGACTTACTGGGCTATTGATCTGGGAGGATCTCTTGATGCCTTTCCATACATCCACAATAGTTTTATTGTCCTTAAAATATAAATAAATACGAATAGCAGAAAGCCCTTTCATTTTAAGTATGAATAGTCTAGACATTTACATGTTTCCCCTATTTATAAAGGACAAAGATGCTAAACCAAGGGTGAATTTTGGTTTCCTATCCATTTGTCCAGATTATGCTTGAATAGTGTAAAAGACATACTTTGCTTTGTTTGCTGAGGAAGAAGATTCTAGAAAAGTGATATTCTCTCTGGTACAGATCTATCCCTCCAGCATGCCCTATTTATGTTGCAGAAGAGATTAAGCTCACTTGAGTGAGTGTTTATGCCACCAGCGGGCTTCTGGATGTGCAGTATGTGTGAAAGGATGGGGTTAGTTGTGATTCTGTAGGTGAGGCAGGGATCCTCCTTCAGTAACATGTAATATACTAAAAAAAGCAAAATGGGTTTGAGACAGTCCATGCAACTTTTATGATTTAGGCCCGTGATTTTCTTTGTGAAAAAACATTACGTCCATTCAAATTTTGTCACGTACTTGTACAAGTGTATACTAAAGAGGAATTATACCTAGTAATTGGTCTAAAAAGTGTGAAATACAGTGAGATAATCACATACCTAGACCTGGGAGTCATACCCTTATTAATAATCTGCACCATGAAAAAGGACTTTCTTACAATAGTGGATACAGGGTGATTGAAGGGCATTTCATTGTCTACACAGATTTCCAGGTCCCTAACTACTGTATCAATTTTCAGGGGAGATTTGTTGATGTGATAGTTACAGGGAATGTCATGCTTGCTAAAGGAAACGGTTATATATTTTTTAGCATTTAGTTTTAGGCCATGGTTTTGACACCAATTATTTGTTTGGGAAAGGCCCTCTTGGTGGACCTTGGTGACTTCTAGAGTGTTTATGAAGGCACCGAGTTTAGAGTTATCTACAGACTTGGTCAGCCATTAACTCAGTGTTAGCTTTGATCTCTGAGAAGTAAATGCCAAAGAGGAGTACCCAAGAACTAAGCCGTGGGGAGTACACTGCTAGTAACAAGTCTTTGGGAGGATGTCCAGCCACCTACCCTAACTATATGGGCTCTATTAGTGAGACAATTTGCTATACAATACTTTACATAGGGATTTACATTTAGTGGCATGAGATTAACAAGTATACCTGAATATGGGATGGTGTTGAATGCCTTTGCAAGGTCCACATATGCAGTGTTTACCACTTTTCACTCATCCATTGCTTCAGTAACCTTCTCAAAGAAGTCTGCCAGGTTAAGTAGGCAGGGTCTGCCCTTGACAAAACTGAACTGGCTATGGTCAATAATTTGTAGGTTGTCTATGTCCATATTTATTAACTCCATAATGATCCTTTCCACAGCCTTACAAATGAGGTTAGTCAGGCTCACAGGTCTATAACTGACTGGGCAAATTAATGCCCCACCTTTATGCAGAGGGATGATTGTTGCTGTCCTCCATTCATCTGGCAAAAAGGCTGTTTGGAAGCTGATACTGAAGAAGCTCTCTGGGGGGGGGGGGGTGACAGGGCCTGTTTCAGGCCTGCCACTGCCAGTGTGCATGCTGGTAAGTTATTTGCCCCTATAGAAGCAATGTTCTTGGTCTTGGACAGTGACTTATGAACTAGTTGTAAGATTTGTGGGGTTGAATGCTGCTATTTGATCTGGATATGTGGGTAGGAGGGGAATGAATTTACGGATACATTTATTTGCTAATTGGATATGTCCTTTGGGTCTGGCTATGTGATATCATTTACTATTTGTTCTGCACAGTGCTGACCATTGTTTCTAAGGTTACTCACAAAGATGAAGGAGCCTTTGTGGTCATATTTAGCTTGGGTGGCAACTTTTTCCTTATATCCAACTTTGGTTGATTTTATCAGGGACTGGAGTTCCTTGTTAAATTTAGCAAGAGAGATTTTGGTAACTAGAGAGTTGCCTTTATTTTTATGTGTAATGAGCTTTTATTTTTGAATTGTAGACCCTGTTTATATTTGGGTGCCACCAAAGGGGTTTATTTTTAAATTTGGCATTGTATTTCCATCAGAGAGGGACAGATGCATCTATGCAGATATTACGTGTACAATTTGGCAGCAAAGGATTCCATATATGTAGAGGGGTCATCAACTAAGAGGAAGATGATGAATTTATCCAGGTCATTACTCACTTTTAGTAGATTAGCTTTAGTATAATGTCTGAATAATGAATCATTGTAAGATGCATCTGGTTTCAGTTTTATGGTAAATGAGTATGATTTATGGTCCAATTTAGGTTTAGGGAAGAAGTTGCAACTGGTGGGGATAGAGATGTACCAGACTGGTGAGAAACAAGTCCAGGATTTTCTCACCCCTACTTGGGGTGAGGGCTAATTTGTTCGGTGAATTTGTATTTATGAAATCCAGAAATGTCTGGAATATTAGGAGATATTTGTGGATGGCGCTGTGGTGCAGCGACAGTCCGATTTAGGTTTAGGGATGAAGTTGCAACTGGTGGGGATAGAGATGTCTCAGACTGGTAAGAAACAAGTCCAGGATTTTCTCACTGCTACTTGGGGTGAGGGCTAATTTGTTCGGTGAATTTGTATTTATGAAATCCAGAAATGTCTGGAATATTAGGAGATATTTGTGGATGGCGCTGTGGTGCAGCGACGGTCCGATTTAGGTTTAGGGATGAAGTTGCAACTGGTGGGGATAGAGATGTCTCAGACTGGTGAGAAACAAGTCCAGGATTTTCTCACCGCTACTTGGGGTGAGGGCTAATTTGTCCGGTGAGTTTGTATTTATGAAATCAAGAAATGTCTGGACATACATATTAGGGGATATTTGTGGATGGTGCTGTGGTTCAGCGGTTGTGTTGTTGCCTCACAGCAAGAGGTTCTCTGGTTCGATTCTTGGTTGGAGTACCTTCCGTGCAGAGTTTGCATGTCCTCCCTGCGTTCATGTAGGTTTCCTCCGGGTGCTTCAGTTTCCTCCCACTTTACAAAGGTGTGCATCTGGAGCGTTTCTCCCTGGGCCTCTGCTGAAAATTGGCTTCATTCCAAGTCAGACTTCCCAGTAAACAAATGCTAAATAAAATAAATAAATATTTAAGTCTTCCAGTCCATGAAGGAGTAGTTGAAACCCACTAGAAGAATGTTATTTGGCTGAATGCTTAAGGATTCCATACTAATTAGGTAGAAAGTATGGGCCAAGGGGAGACATAAAGGGGTCCTATAGTTAGCCATGATGTGATAAAGGGTTTTGTTAATGGTAAACTGGACATGAAGGCATTTCAGGTCTTTATCCTGTGTAAAAAGGACTAGAGGTGAAATGTTTTATGAACTAGAGACATTGCTGCATTGCTGCATTTACTACATTCATCTACTAGACTGAGCCTAAATGCGTGTTAAGCATTGAAATCTTGCACTGATAGGGTGCTCTGAATGGTATTGAACCAGTTCTTAGTGATGATGCATGTAGCAATGTATTCCTGGGTAAGGAGTGCCTGTAGAGAGTGACGTGTTTTGTTAAGACTCCTAGCATTGGACAGTAATGCCTTTATGTTATCTGAATTCTATTTGTTATGTTGGCAGCTTTAGAAGATTGACATTGCCTAAAAGAGGCACTATAGGGTGGACAAGATTTTTACCAATATACAAAACCTTTGTGTGAATATGTGCAGTCCATCCCCTGACAAAGCAGTTAAGAATGTCTACCATCTCGTGTCAGGCTGATATGTATATTGGACCCACACTGAATCACCAGAAACTAAGCCAATTATTAAGGTCAGTAATATTTTATTTGGATAGTGGAATTCCTTTTGGGGAAGGTAAAATTCTGCCCAAGGATAGGTTCATACCAGCCTCAGACACATATTCAGAGAGCTCTGTCATGTCTCTCTTCATATAGACCAGGGAGGTACATCTCAGATCATCTACTCCCACATGAACTGTGACTCTAACATATATGCACGTGAGGTGCAAAGACTTGAGTGCATGTGTGATGTGCTAAATCCTGCCTGATAGACAACTAACCATGACTGTCTCCCTGCTCATCCTGGTGAGATATTCAGTGTGTTTCATTCTGGAGTCACCGATGACTAGGATGTTGAATTGTGTGGAAGTTTGTCTTGTGGGATTCTGAGTTGAGACACTTTGAGTTATAGATGCAAGTTTCATGGTGAGTCCTGTCTGGGTTGAGTGTTTGTGTCATTGCTGAGGTATTTGTGTTTTATAGGTTTTTAGATTCACTGATACATGCTGGGCTAATTACCACCAGGGCTTTTATAAGCCTAGCCAAGCATCCCAACCCAATTCTATCCTCATGTAACATGGGCTTGTGTTTGGAAGGATATGTGAAGTTAGGATGTTTCTAAAGGTTTACTGGGAGGGTATGTTAGGAAATATTTACTGTTGGCCTCTTTCCATTAGAAAAATGGGGGGAGAGGGACACTGAAGGTAAACTTTTGATTTCCCACCAAATAGTCAAGGTTATGTTTGAAAAGGGTTAGGGATGGACTGTGCTTCACATGGATGGGGAGCCTTTTCCAGAGTGTGGGAATCCTTTGTGACATATCTGTCTTGACAGCATGTTCTATTTATGTCCCAAGCAAAGTTTAAATCCTTGGATCTAATGTTTCTGGTGATACTTATTTTGCATATGTGCAAAAGGTCCATTAGAGCTGGATCTGAGGATGCCTTATATGTCAGGCATAGATTGCCTCTCAGTAACCTATAGGAGACTGAGTATAGTGTTAGAGCTTTAAGGTGATCTGTACAAGGCAATGTATTGATACTCTGGTTTCTTTTGGTGAGAAACCTCTGTAGGCATTCCAGCTGTTGCATATGCCTGGGCTGGTAGATGCTGAAGGGGGCATTGTGCTCAATGATGGGTCTGAAAAGGACAGAGTAAAGTGGTACTATAACTTCCTTGGACCTAGATGTCATACTTTTAATTATAAGTTGGGTAACATAGAATGATTTTCTTACTATCCTGGCTACATGTTTGCCAAATACCAGATTACTGTCTACATATGTTCCCAGATCCCTAACTATTGGGTCAAATTTTAGGGGTGATTTATTGATGGAGTAATTTGCCTTGGTGGATGTTTTCCAAAAAGGCACTATAATGCACTTCTTGGCATTGAGTTTTAATATTTGGCTTTGGTGACAGTAATTTATTTGTGTAGAACCCTCTTGCAGAATCTTAGTGTCATGGGGGGATCTATGATCATTCCCAATTTGCAATTGTTTGCAAACTTGGTGAGCTACAGAACCCTGACATTAGCTTTGACCTCTGAGAGCTACTGTAGATGCCAAAGAGGAGTGGGCCCAGAACTGAGTTCTGAGGTACTCCAGTGGTGACGAGTTTCTTGGTGGAGGTGATTTTACCAATCCTGACTTTGTGAGTCCTATTTGTGAGCCAGTTGCAATCCAGAGAGTTATGCAGGGATTTATGCCTAGTTTTGAGAGTTTGTCAACAATACACAAGTAGGATATTGTACTGAATGCCTTATCCAGGTCTAGGTGCACCATTTTCCCTCATTCATTGCCTCTGTGACCCTATTAAAGAAGTCTACCAGGTTAAATAGACATGACCTTCCTTTGACAAAACCAAACTGGGATGGGTCCAGTGTCTTTAGGTTGTCAGTCTTTGTTGATCATTTCCATGATAATTCTTTCCATAACTTTGCATATTAGACTAGTCAGACTACTGGGTCTGTAGCTTCTGGGTTCAGTTGATGATCCACCCTTGTGAAGGGGGGTAACCATTGCAGTCCTCCATTCACATGGTGCATATCCTGTTTTGAGGCTGTAGGTGAAAAGTGACTCAAGTGGTCCTGATAGGTCATGTTTCATGCTATTTAGGAGGCATCCCAGGATATTGTCTTGGACTTAGCAAGCACCACCATGACTGGCTCCCTGCTAATAGTTGTGGGGGCTTTTGCTAGAAGGGATTTTACTGGGGGGACAGGTGAGAGTGTGTGTGTGTGTGTGTGTGTGTGTGTGTGTGTGTGTGTGTGTGTGTGTGTGTGTGTGTGTGTGTGTGTGTGTGTGTGTGTGCGCGTGTGGGGGGTGAGGTTGGAGTTCAATTTGTCAGCAAGCAGATTCGTTATGTCACTCTGTTCGGTGAAGGTACTATGCTTTAACATCAATACAATACACTGTTGTGTGTTACCTTTAAGGCTTCTGACATAGCTGTCTTTAGAAGTTGCATTTAGGAGGCCTTTGTGGTTTATGTAGGTTACTTTTAAGAGCCTCAGTAGATGTAGGATCTATGTGTTTGGTCTGAAGGGTCAGTTTGCTATTTGTAGTAGCTTTATAGGTTCATAGGTAGGTACTAGGCTATTGGCCACAGGGCCTATACAAGCCAAGCCAAAAATGTACCCTGGCTTTTGCCACCCAAGAAAATTATTTTCCTGTGCCCCTGTCGAGCAGAGCCACAGAAGTGATCCCTGGGGTGAATTTCCTATTTCCCATCCAATCATCAAGATTTTTCTTGAAGAGTGCTAATGAGGAGCTCTGTTTGACATAGACAGGTAGTCTGTTCCAGAGTATGGGAAGTCTCTGGGACAGGAATCTATCCCTCCAGCATGTTCTATTTATTGTGGTGACAAGGTTTGGGTCCCTAGAGCGTGTAGCTCAGAGGGACTGGGATTTTTTTAAGTGGAGCATGTCCGACAGCTCTGGGTTTGACATAGCTTTGTATGTTAGGCAGAGATCACCTCTGAGTAGGCGATATGCGACGGAGTAAAGCTGGAGTCTTTTGAGATGGTCTGCGTAGGCCATCTGTTTGAGGTCAATAATCCTCTTTGTGAGGTATTTCTGTGGCCTTTCCAGTTGTTGTAGATGTCTTGTGAGGTACATACCAAAAGGGGCATTGTCCTCTATAATGGGTCTAATGAGTGATGAGTAGAGGGGAGCAATGACCTCTTTTTTAATGGATGAGAAACCTTTTCTGATGAGGTGAGCCACGTAGAAGGATTTCCTGACCACTGTGGTAATGTGATTATCAAAGGAGAGACTACTATCCACCTGTGTCCCAAGGTCTCTTACCACATTTTTGGCATTATGTGGTAGTTCATGGGTACAGAGTTTTTACCAAAGGGGATGACAATACACTTTTTGGCACTGAGCTTCAGACCATGGCTTTGACACCAGGTATCTGTCTCAGTGAGGCCCTTTTGTAGCATATCAACATTGTGAGGAGTTTCGATTATGGCTCCTATTCTGCAGTCATCTGCAAACTTTGTGAGCCAAAAACCTTCTGTGTTAGCCTGTACTTCAGAGAAGTAGATAACAAACAGGAGAGGACCCAGGACTGAACCCTGTGGTACTCCACTTGTCACTGGTCTGAAGTCAGATTTGGAGTCCGCTACTTTCACAGAGTGGGTTCTGTCAGTGAGCCAGTTGGCAACCCATCTTGTGACATAGGGATTTATACCTAGTTTAGTGAGCTTGTCTATAATTCCAGAGTGAGGGATGGTGTTGAAAGCCTTGGCGAGATCTAGATAAGCTGTCTGAACCACTTTACCCTCATCTATGGCTTTGGTGACTGCTTCAAAGAAGTCAATCAGGTTTAGGAGACATGATCTGCCTTTTACAAATCCGAACTGGGTAGGGTCCAGAGTTTGGAGATTACCAATGTCTTTGTTTATGAGTTCCATGATGATATGTTTCATGGCCTTGCAGACCAGGCTCGTGAGGCTAATGGGGTGGTAGTTCCCGAGGTCCGTCGTGACTCCCCCTTTGTGGAGTGGGATAACCACTGTGGTGCAACATTCAGTGGGCACAAAGCCTGAGGTGAGGCTATGATTGAACATGGTACTTAGGTAGGGTGCCAGTTCATTCTGTAGTTCGTGTAGAACACAACCTGGGATATTGTCAGGTCCCATGGATGCTGTGTTCTTGGCTTTGGAGAGTGTGTTTTTATCTGTGCAGCCATGATTACAGGAACTTTGCATTCTTCCGGTATAGAGATGGGCCCTCTAGGGGGTGAGAGGGGGGTAAAGTTAGCACTGAACCTATCTGCCAGGATGTTGGCAATATCAGTTGGTTCTGTATATTTAGTGCCATTGTGCTGTAACTCAGAGCAGATCTGAGTGTTGCCATTAAGATTCTTGACATAGCTATAGAATGCTTTGTGGTTGTCTTTAGAGTCAGTGGCAATTTTGTTTTGATAACTAGCTTTGGAGGATTTTATGAGGGATCTTAGCTTCTTACTGAGGTTGACCAGGGAGTTCCTCCAGTCATGGGATTTTACTCTTTTTTGCAACAGTTTCTTTCTTCTGTTGTAGAGTTTGTTTATGGCAGAGGACCACCAGATTGGCTTCCTTTTTTTGGAGGATAGCATCTTGGTTCTATTAGGGATAGCATGATCCATGCAATCGTGTAAGTGCTTATAAAGTGCATTTGTGTAGGATTCAGCAGTCATACCTCTATTGTCCGTCTGCATGGATGTCATGAAGTTTGCCACTTCTGTCTTAAGAAGTGTGAAGTTGGCTTTGGAGAAGTTTTTTACGGTGGTGTCCCTAATTGGGGGTGGGGGCGGGATATGGATGTCTAGGGTGATTAGCTTGTGGTCGGATCTGACCAACAAGGAATTTACCTCTGGTGTGGAACACCTGTTGCCCATGTTGGTAATGACCAGGTCTAGGATATTGTTGCCCCTGGTGAGGTTTGAATAAGTTGATCCAAGGCATTGGAATTTATGAATTCCAGAAAACGTTGAGCAAAAGAGTTGGTACATGAGTATTTTTCCCAGTTAATGGTGGGGTAGTTGAAATCGCCCATTATTAGGGTGTTGGGTTGTACCCTAATACTTTCCAGTGTATCAAGAAATGAGGAGTGGGAATCCTGGGGCATGGTGGGGGGTCTGTAGGAAGCTACAATTTGGATTGTGGTCTTGCCCAGAGTTAGTTGCACTTGGATAATCTCAGATGCATTATGCTGTGCAACTTGCCTGGAGGTGTGGATATCCTTAATGAATATGGACATGCCTCCACCTTTAGTGCTTCATTCCTGGTTAGGTGGCCGAAAGGTGTGGTATGAATTATAGCCTGGTAATGCAGGGGTGCTCTCTGGAGCTTTGAACCAGGACTCTGTCACTGCACAGATGTCGATGTTCTCTGTTTTAAGGAGTACCTCGAGTGAGTGCATTTTGAGGTTTAGACTTCTAATATTGAGTAGCATTACCCTCAGATTTTGCTTGCTTGTACCTGTTATGGTGGTGAATTTGTCATTTGAACCTTGCCTAAAAAAGGCACTATAGGGCCTTAGCCAGTATCCAGAATCCCAAGGCCGACAAGTGCAGGCCATCTCTGGCAAAGCATCGTGGTCTGTCGATCATGTCGTCCCAGACAGACAAATACTAGATCCCCTTAGAATGACACCAGAAACTTAGCCAATTGTTGAAGTCAATCATTTTGTCCTTGTACTGTGGTATCATTCTGGGTGATGGCAGGATGCTACTCAGGACTAGGGTCATACTTGCCTGGGCTACAAAATCGGAGAGCTCCTCCATGTCTCTTTTCATGTAGTCCAGGAAGGTACATCTCAGGTCATTCACACCAACGTGGACAATGACAGTGTCATATTTGTACTTGTTGTGGAGTGACCTGAGTGCTTGCATTATGTGGTGGATCTTGGCACCTGACAGGCAGCTGACAGTAACTTTCTCATTGTTTAGCCTGGTGAGTGGAACATCAGTGTGCCTGACTATAGAGTCACCTATGACTAGAGTGTTGGGTACGTTGTTATGCCTTATGGGCTGTGGTTCAGTGGCACACTGAGTTTGTGAGCTATGTGTCATTTGGGTTGTATTGCGGGTTCTAGTTTGCTTGCGTTTCTGCTTTGGAGGTCCCTGATGCTTGGGCAGGTTTTTATTGAGAGCATCCGCGAATGTAGGTGTGTGTTTTGTGTTTCTGTGAGAGCTTTACCTCCAATAAAATTGTGTAATTACACTGCTCACACACTGTGTCAGTTTGTTTAGATATTTGATGGCTGCCAGCAGACATGAGGCAATTTCTACATTTTCTCAGAATGCCCATTTCAACCAAACTGATTACAGGGAGAGCTGAAGAAGTTTACTAATGTACGCTGCAGGGGGAGGTCACCAGTGGGGTCGACGCTGACTTTCTGGAGTGCTATCTGTTTAAAACAAACAAAAAAAGTCAACACATGAGCAACTCTTAGCACAAACATGTGTCTCTTAGTGCAACTATGGGCTATTCTGAACACTTGAAATTTGTGAGGAAGGTGATATAGGGGAAAGTTAAGTTTCTGTCTCACTGTGTCTATACAGTGCATTGTCAGCAAATTGTTTTCAGTGCATTCAGTGCTTTGTGATTCAGACACATGCCATTCAATCTAATACAAGGATCTCATGTGTATCTACTTCTCTATATCTATGTATCTATCATACACACACACACACACACACACATATATATATATATATATATATATATATATATATATATATATATATATATATATATATATATATATATATATCAGAAGATAATTAAAACTTGAGTAGCTCAACCAAAAAAGAGCCAAAAAACCTCCCCGAAAAAAAACAGTGTAACAAATTTCTCTGTGTGGAAGATTTTCAGTCCATATATGTCTAGTTAATCACTGTATATTAATCAGATCAGACAAAAGTAGTAGAAGTAGCAAACTTAAACTCATCTTAAGTAAAAAAAAAAATAATAAAAATATATAATTTGAAATATTGTACAGAATTACTAAGTATTCAAAAGCAATCCAAGCAAGGGCAGTAGTCTGTTTCCAGTCAAAAATCCTTTATTAAGTACACAGACAAGCGATCCAAGTAAAACAAAAATAGAGTAATAATTTCCTCACAAGCTTTCTAAATATATACATATATATATATATATATATATATATATATATATATATATATATATATATATATATATATACTTTTTATCAGGCATGGGAGTGGTTTATTGTGCTGTAAAACAAAGTGTTATTGGTACACATGTTAAATTCACATCCCTTCCCCCATCAGTGTGACATTCGAGCTGGTCCTGCCCTACTTAGTAGCTGTCATAATAATGTAACCTTTATGTACTTTAAATAAAATTTATAATGATGTGGTACCGCTTATTTAACCAGATAATTAAGTAGATTATTAAGTATGTGATTTTATCCAAGACAATATACTACATGGCTGGAAATACATCTACTTAATAATCTGGTTAAATAAGAGGTACCGCATCATTATAAATTTTATTTAAAGTACATAAGGGTTATATATTATTATGACAGCTACTAAGTAGGGCAGGACCAGCTAGAATGTCACACTGATGGGGGAAGGGATGTGAATTTAACATGTGTACCAATAACACTTTGTTTTACAGCACAATAAACCACTCCCATGCTTGATAAAAAGTATATATATATTTAGAAAGCTTCTGAGGAAATTATTACTCTATTTTTGTTTTACTTGGATCGCTTGTCTGTGTACTTAATAAAGGATTTTCAACTGAAAACAGACTGCCTGTCTTGCTGGGATTACTTTCTAATACTTAGTAATTTTGTACAATATTTCAAATTATATATTTTTTATTATTTGTTTGACTTAAGACTAGTTTACGTTCGCTACTTCTACTACTATTGTCTGATCTGACTAATATACAGTGATTAACTAGAGATATATGGACTGAAAATCTTCCACACAGAGAAGTTTCTTACACTGTTTTGTTTTTGGACCCACTATACTTGTTTAGTGGGTTGTTTGAGACTTCAGGGATACCACAGAGATTACTTATTTTGGGTTGTTTGAGACTTCGGGGATACCATGGAGATTACTTGTTTTGGGTTGTTTGAGACTTCGGAGGTACCATGGAGATTACTTGTTTTGGTTTGTTTGAGACTTCGGAGGTACCACGGAGATTACTTGTTTTGGGTTGTTTGAGACTTCGGGGGTACCAGAGATAACTTGTTTTTCTTTTTTTTTTTTTTGTTGGTACTTCGGTTTCTGAGAAAAATAAAACAAAACTGACCTGACATAGAAGATGCACTGAGACATAAGCTCAGAGAATGCAAACAAAAAATCTATTGGTGGTCTGTGCCCCCCACACTCCTGCTACTTAAATATAATAACTGTGATACTGCACAATAATGGGGAAATTGCATATTCCTCAACCCCCAGTATAACAAATAGGAATCAGGACTGTGGCACAAATTAAGCACACTTTATTGTAATAAATTCACTAGAAACTTGAATTTAGGTACTTTAACTGAGAGGAATAGTAAAGGACATCCGATATGGAAAAAAATAATCTACAGAAAACAAAAGCTTATATAGTCCACAAACAAAAAATTAAGCACTGCTGGAAGAGACAGAAACTGAAAAACAAAAAGCAAAAACAGTTGTAGCAACAGAAAGCAGACACTGATATAGGAGTCAAACTAGACACGAACACACACACACACACACACACACACACACACACACACACACACACACACACACACACACACACACAAGCAGTAGAACGAATCAGCCTGTTTGATATGAGGCAACTGAAGAATCTGTATACAAAAGTAAAACACAGCATGAATTCAAATGCATATTAAAATTACTACTCATACCCAATGAAATAAATGTGGTAAGTGCACTATTACCTAAACCAACTTAAGAAAAATTATGGAGGTGGGGGAGCATTAAAGATTAAAGATGATTACACACACACACACACACACACACACACACACACACACACACACACACACACACACACACACACACACACACACACTCACACACACACACACACACACACACACACACACACACACACACACACACACACACACACATACATTTTTCAGTTCTTAGGAGTTAGCACCAAAATTATTACACTTGCATATATTTTTAGTTTGTAACAAGCATACCATAAGCTAAAACAACTTAAAAATGATGGGGCCCATTACTGCTTGCATATATGTGACTTTGAGTTCTAAGAACTGCCATGAAAATGATTATTCTTTTGAATATTTTTTAGGCTGTGTTGCCAAGACAATAGCGTGCACGTTTATGAAGCACTGTGCTACTGGTATGTTGGACTTTTTCTCCAGAAGTCAGTTGGAGTAGCACCTGTATTTAAACAGGAATGCATAATAGCACACAAGAGTCTGAGAAATGAGTCCCTTAAATGACTATTTTGAAAAATTCAGTACAAAATTCCACAGATTTAAAAAGTTGTAACTACTAAATGAAGATTTCAAACTGAAAAAAAAAATACAGATACTTATTTTATAATTTACAATGAAGTGTATCTGCCCCATGCACACCCACTTGTGCCGTACTGCATACATAAATACATACATGTGCACATATATATATATATATATATATATATATATATATATATATATATATATATATATATAAAATCTATCTCTCTCTCTTTCTCTCTCTGTCTCTCTATATATAGATGGGCAAATTGATATAGATATATCTGGCTATACATATATTTGTGTGTGTATGTGTGTGTGTGTGTGTGTGTGTGTGTGTGTGTGTGTGTGTGTGTGTGTGTGTGTGTGTGTGTGTGTGTGTGTGTGTGTGTGTGTGTATATATACATATATATACATATACATATATTTATCTTATGTGCAATAATACATTTTGTGGTTTCTTATTGGACACTCAGACAGTTTCTAGTTGGAGTCAGTGTCCTTATTATATTCTGTAATTTCAGGAATGTGATGAGGAATACACAACTGAAATAAGAGAAGCTAGCCGCTTCCTATTCTGGTTTGTCAGATGGGAATGAAGGGAAACCACAGGAATAAATTGCAGAGATACTATCCTGATGTTTTAGCCAATATATGCTCAGTAAGGACAGTCAATATGTTCGAATCCAGGCCTCAAAAGCAGAATATTTGTTTCTAGTGTTGTAGGAGGTTATGATAGTATATGTTGAAGTTTCTCAGGATGGACAACTGATAGGTAATGTTAACTGAAGTTCTGGATTTGATTAATTATTTCCATTTACAATATTAAGGATAGCAGCAAAGTCCATGTAAATATAAGAAAATGTGTGAGTTTTTAAGAGAGAGGTTTGTTTATTACATAGGATATATAATACTTAATGATGCAAGTTTCATCAAACAGTGAATAACATCAGTTAATTATTCGGAGGACCTGAGAAACAACATTGCTCTTTTATTTAGAAAGATCTCTATTTAGTTGAAGTGTTTGTTTGGCCTGCTTGCTCTGAATATTGTTGATCGCTGGCTGCATTTTCCCTCCCACCTGCACAATTCTTGACGTGTTCTTAAATTTGGTGGCTTTTGAGTTACCCGCCTCTTCTATAAATTTCATTTTGGACACTCATCCCAGTCCCATCTCATCAGCTCATTCTACTGAGTACTGAGAGATCATTTGGGAAGGTCCACCCCCCGTAGTTTCTCAGCCTTGAATTATCTTGTTTCCTCCCTTCCCACTTAACCTAAAAATGCACTTTACTCAGATGTTTTTACTGTGTTTGTGTTTCTTTATACTTTACTCTATTTTGCTTTTGCTGCTTGTTCTTAAAAATATTCAATTGCATTTATTCTGCTGCATTTATTACTGTTTGTTAGTAACCTGATTAAATTGTAGCTGTTATTCTAAGCCTTTTGGTTTAAGCACTTGGGCTTCAGGCCAGTTGTTTTACATTAGGAAGGTTTGTGGTCTAAGTCTTGTGACAGGGGAGGTAGCTTACATCCTTTTAAGTTGGGAATTGCTGGTTGAAGGCTGAGTGTGTCTGTTATTCTAAAAGCATCTTAGTTCTGGTTTAAGCACTTGGGCTTCAGGCCAGTTATGTTACATTAAGAAGGTTTGTGGCCTACACTCTTGTGGGAGGAGAGGGTACATTCAGCTCTTCTGAGCTGGGAATTGCGGGTTGAAGGCTTATTGTGCCTGCTTATTTGAACTGTTTGTTTTCTGAAATTGGTGCACTTTGTTTGCTGTAGCATAGACTAGATTCAGACCTGCTGAATCTAACTCTGTTTGTATAAGGGACGGCTTGCACCTGTCATCCCTGGGCTTCCGGATATTGGCCAAGGCTCTTGCCACCCCCATAGTGCCTTTTTTAGGCAAGGCTCAAAAGACAAACCCACCTCCCTAGAAAACACAAGTGAAAAAAAACTAAGGGTAATGCTGCTCAATGCCAGAAGTCTAAACCTCAAGATGCATGCTCTCGAAGCCCTCCTCAGTATGGAGAACATTGATGTATGTGCAGTGACTGAAACCTGGTTCAAGGCTCCTGAGAGCACCCCAGTACTACCAGGTTATACCGCATATCATGCTTTCCGGCCCCAAAACTTGGACCGAACCACAAAAGGAGGGGGAGTATCCATATTCATCAAAGATACCCACACCTCCAGGTTGGTGGCAATGCACAAAGCATCGGAGACCATCCAGGTGCAACTAACCATAGGCAAAACTGCCCTACAGTTTGTAGCATGCTACAGACCACCCTCTCAAACTCAGGAACCCCACTCAGCCTTCCTGAAGACACTGGAGAGTATGAATGTCTCTCCAAATACCATCATATTGGGAGACTTCAACTACCCAAACATAGACTGGGAACATTACTCAAGCCCCAACACCCTAGCCCAAAGGTTCCTAGAATTCATAAACTCAAATGCGATGGAACAACTAGTCACCACTCCCACAAGATGAGATAATATACTAGACCTGATCATCACAAACATGGGGACAAAATGCTCCACACCGGAAGTATACCCCTCATTGGTGAGATCAGACCATAAATTAATCTTACTGGAAATCTACATCCCACCCCCACCCCCTGCACAGAAGACCACAGTGAAGAATTTCTCAAAAGCCGACTTCACACTTCTTAAGACTGAAGTGGTATCTTTCAAGGCCCCTGGGCCAGTGGAAACCACAACCCACACCGCTGAATCCTTTATAAATGCCTTCTACGGACACCTTTAAGAATGCATGGATCATGCAATCCCTAATAAAAGCAAGACCCATTCCCAGAAAGGCAGGCATCCTGTCTGGTGGACCCCAGCCATTAACAAACTTTACAACAGGAGGAGGAAGCTACTACATGACAGAGCAAAATCCCCAAAAGGGAAGGCATCTCTGATCAGTACTAGCAAAAAACTTCGATCACTCATAAAATCATCCAAGGCCAACTTTGAGAGAAAAATCGCAAAATACACAAAAGACAATCACAAGGCCTTTTTAGCTATGTTAGAAACCTGGGTGGAAACTCCCAGATATGCTCAGAGTTAGTCCAAAATGACACAAAATACACTGAACCCACAGATATTGCCAACATTCTGGCAGACAGATTCAGTGCAAATTTCTCCGCCCCCTTCCCCCCAAAAGGAGAAATATCTATCCCAGCAGAGTGTAGCCTCCCTAACATCTCAGATGCCCAGGTGAGAGCCGCCCTCTCCAAAGCTAAAAACACAGCATCAATGGGACCGGACGGTGTCCCGGGCTGCGTGCTACATGAACTCCAAGAGGAACTAAACCCGCACATAAGGCTGCTGTTTAATCTTAGCCTTATTACAGGGTACATACCCAAAGAGTGGCGTACAGCAACAGTGGTACCACTCCACAAAGGAGGTGCTTCTATGGACCCTGGAAATTACCGCCCCATAAGCTTGATGAGCCTGGTCTGCAAAGCTATGGAAAGGATCATTATAGAACTCATAAACAAAGACATTGGGAACCTACAGACATTGGATCCTACCCAATTCGACTTTGTCAAAGGCAGATCCTGCCTTTTGAATCTAGTTGACTTTTTTGAAACTGTCACTAAGGCCATTGATGAGGGTAAGGCAGTTCACACAGCCTACCTTGACCTTGCAAAAGCCTTCGACACAATACCCCACTCGGGCATCATTGACAAACTCACCAGCTTAAATGTAAACCCATATGTCACAAGATGGGTTGCAAACTGGCTCAAGGACAGAACCCACAAGGTCAGAATTGCTGGAGCCATGTCAGACTCTAAGCCAGTCACAAGCGGTGTCCCACAGGGCTCAGTCCTGGGACCCCTCTTGTTCGGCATTTATTTTTCCGAGGTGCAAGCAAACATAGGAGGATTGTGACTGACAAAGTTCGCAGATGACTGCAAACTGGGCGCCATAACTGATACTCCAGCGGACACAAGCATCCTTCAGAAAGGCCTCATAGAAACAGATAATTGGTGCCAGAGCCATGGCCTTAAACTGAATGCCAAAAAATGTATAGTCATACCCTTTGGGAAAAACAAGGCACCCACAAATTACCACATAGGTGGTAATCCATTAAGTACGGAAGAGGTAATCAGGGACCTAGGGACCCAAGTCGACAGTAACCTCTCATTTGACACCCACATTGCCAAGGTGGTTAGAAAGACCTTCTATATTGCCCACCTTATCATGAAGGGATTCACATCTAGATCAAGAGAGGTCATTGTGCCACTGTACTCTTCTCTTATCAGGCCCATGATTGAGTACAATGCCCCATTTGGGATGTATCTTACCCGACACCTGCAGCAGTTAGAAAGACCCCAAAAGTTCCTCACCAAGAGGATAAAGGGTCTCAAACATATGTCATATGCTGCCCAGCTGAAGAAACTCCAGCTCTATTCAGTCGCATACCGCCTACTCAGAGGTGATCTGTGCCTGACGTACAAGGCCATGTCCAATCCAGAATTAATGGACATGCTCCACCTCAGAAAATCCAAATCCATCAGAGCCACGAGAGCAAGAGATTTGAACCTCAACACAGAAATAAATAGGACGTGCTGGAGGGACAGATTCATAACCCAGAGGCTCCCTACACTCTGGAACAGAATCCCAGTCCATGTTAGGCAGCGCCCCTCACTAACTCTCTTCAAGAGAAATCTTGACGAGTGGATGGGAGATCGTAGGTTTACCCCGGGGGTCATCTCTGTGTCACTACTAGACAGAGGCACAGTAAACTAAACCCTAAACGGGCATAGTATTCTCATCCCAAGGGGTGGCGAAAGCCACACGCACTCTGGCTAGGCTTATAAATGCCCTAGGCCAGATAGCCTAGTATGAACCTATGAACCTATATAACTTGAGCACTAAACTAGGCCATCATTTGTTTAAGGTTGCTGGAACAGAGCTCAGTTTTGAGATTTTTTTATTGGTTAATTTGCTTAAATCAGTTTGCTCTTGTTTGTTACTGTTATATTTAAGTGTGCATCTGTTTTTGTGTGTTAATTTGACCGAAACAGAGTTTAAATATCTTTACCATAGTCTGGTTACAGGTTTTGCTGTATCCATATCTGTTTGTGTGATTCCTGTGCTTCCTGTTACTCTTTTTTGTGTTGGGTGGGGCCTGTCTGCACTTAGTGGGAGTAAGTAAACTAGCTGGAACTGGTCTGGCATAGGGTGTTTAGCTAAGAACTCATGGACAAGGGTTGATTAGTCAATTTCAGTGTTTCTGTTTTACTTTTGCTTTTGTGGTATTTAAACCCTGCTTTTTGCATGGATTTGCACTTGTTTGTGTGTTGTGCACTGCCACTGCACTGTTTTACCCCTTTGCAAGGTATCTCAGCTACATTATTTCCCTTACCAGCACTTCTGTGTAAGTGAGGCCCTTCCTTGTAGCTACTGTATTGTTTTTTACCCAGTCTTACTCCCACCTATAGGTATCATCCTCAGACAGTTCCCACTCTACTATCTCTGACCTCTCTTCCACAGATTCTGACAACCATGGACGAATAATTTCCTATGTTTTCTATTGCTAGTCTGGTTGTTATGGGCATCCTGAGACAGTGTAGCAACTGCATCATGTACATAGACAGCCCTCTACTACTACCACCTAGGAACACAATATGTGAGAGATGCAATTACATTAAGAATCTAGAATCCTTGCTGTATCAATCACAAGCCAGTACATCTGGCACTCAGAAGGTTGTCTGCACAAACACTATGAACACCACACCTCTAACCCCACCCACACTTGTACAACACACTCTTACATATGTGGAGGTTCTCAACAAAAACATACCTAAACATGAGACCTCTGAAGCAAACACACACTTGCACATCACAACCCACAGCACCAAGCACCACACATAGTACACACTCATGTGTCTCACAGCCTATAAGGCATAGCCACAAACACAGCATAGTATTCAGAGGGCAGTCTATCATGAGACACACAGATGTGCCTCTCACCATACTAGACAAGGAGAAAGTCACGGTAAGTTGCTTGTCAGGTGCTAGACTCTACCATATCACATACGTACTTAAGTCTCTTAACAACAGGTACTGGTATGACTCTGTCATAGTCCATGTTGGTGTGAATGACTTGAGACATACCTCCCTGGACTATATGAAGAGAGACATGATTGAGCTCACTGAATGTGTGTCCCAGGCAGGTAAGTCCCTAACCTTAAGCAGCATCCTACCATCACCCACAATGATACCAAATGCAAACAGAAAACGATTGACTTTAACAATTGCCTTAGTTTTTGGTGTCATTCCAAGGGCATCCAGTACTTGGCAGCCTGAGAAGACATGATCGACACACCATTATGCTTTGCCAGAGATGGCCTTTATCTGTCTCTCCTGGGCTTCAGGCTTCTGGGAAAGGCTCTTGCCTCCTCCATAGTGCCTTTTTTAGCAGAGTCATGAGGGCAGAATTACCAATGTGAAAAATTCTTCTAAATGAAATTTAAAGGTAATGCTTCTAAACGCTAGGAGTCTTAGCATGAAACTGCACTCATTGCAAGCATTCCTCACTTGGAGTATGCTGGCATTTGTGTAGTCACTGAAACCTGGTTCAAAGCTGCGGAGAGCACCCCGGCCTTACCAGGTTACTCATCCTACCATACTTTCAAACCCGAAATGGAGGATTACAAAGCCAAAGGAGATGGCGTTTCAATATTTATCAAAGACACACACAGCTCCAGGCTGGTCAAACAGTATGATGCACAGGAGACACTCCAAGTCCAGTTAACTGTTGACAAAATACCTATTCAAATCATGGGTAGCTACAGACCCCCAACCATGACTAAGGATGCCTATTCCACCTATTTTGACTTACTTGAATCCATCAAGATTCAACCTTCTACCCTGATCATAGGTGACTTTAACTACCCAACCATAGAGTGGAAGACCTATTCTAGCCCAAACATGTATACCCAGAGATTCCTCGACTTTGTTAGTGCCAATGAATTGGATCAGCTGGTCAACACCCCCATGAGAGGGGAAAAATATCCTGGACCTGGTACTAACCAACATGAGTAGCCAATGTAGCACCCCTACAGTGCCATTCTCCTTGGTAAGATCTGACCATAAAGTGACCACTTTCAAGTCACCATCTCCCTTGACTCACCCATTGCCAGGGTCAAGCAAAAAACTTTTCCAAAGCTAACACAGTCTCCTGAGAGCAGGTATAAGTAGCTTCATAGCCACTGTCCCTTCAGTTGGAACTAGCACAAATGTCCAAGCCTACACCAAAAAAGTATATGAGCACCTACATAGCTGCATGGACTCAGCAATATCTGGCAGGACCGAATTGCCTTCCTCAAGGAAGAATAAACCTGTCTGGTGGACAGCAGCAATAAACAAACTCTATAATAAAAGGAAAAAATTGCTGTCCAAGACCAAGAAGGAGCAGGTATCAAGTTGGAAGCAATCTCTCCTTTGTCTGAACAAGCAAATAATGTCACTGGTGAAATCCTCTAAGGCTAACTTCGAATCCAAATTGGCCACATCCACAAAGGGCAATCACAAGGCCTTCATCACATACGTCCACACTCTCAAAGGTGATACCCAAATCTGCTCTGAACTGGTGGTCAAGAACACCACATACAAGCATTGTAAATATAGCCAACCTGCTGGCAGACACATTCAGTGAAAACTTCACCCCTGCCCCCCCCCCCCCCCCCCAGCAGTAACCGGAACATCCCAAGCACCTGGTCCCCCTCTCATTATCACCAGGGGGTAGGTTTTTAATGACCTCTCAAAAGCAAAAAAAATACAGCTTCCATGGGATCTGACAACAACCCTGGCTGCATTCTACATGAACTCAGGCATGAGCTCTCACCACCATTAGGCACTTTATTTAACCAAAGTCTGAGCACCGGCTTCATCCCAGCCAAATGGAGGACAGCCACTGTCATCCCTCTACACAAAAGTAGAGTATCCACTGACCCAGGCAATTATAGGCTCATCAGTCTAACTAGCCTGATCTGCAAGGCCATAGAATGCATTGTCATGATCCTTATAAACAAGCACACTGGCAACCTCCAAATGCTTGACCCCACACAGTTTGGTTTTGTCAAAGGGAGATCATGCCTGTTAACCTTGGTCTACTTCTTCGAAACACTTAACAAAGCCATAGATGAGGGGAAGACAGTGTGCACCACCTACCTTGACCTAGCCAAAGCCTTTGAGACTATTCCCCACTCTGGCATAATAGATAAACTCTCCCAGCTAGGTATCAACCCATATGTTACCAGATGGGTAGCTAACTGGCTCACTGATAGAATCCACTCAGTCAAAATAAGAGGAGTCACCTCTAGTAGTAGACTCGTAATGAATGCTGTACCCCAAGCATCTGTCTTGGGGCCTCTACTGTTTGGGATATACTTTTCTGAGGTGCAAGCCAAAACCAGTGGTCTGTGGCTGACCAAGATGGCAGAAGACTGCAAGCTGAGAACTGTCTTAAATTCATTCCCCTAGTGATGTGAACATTCTCCAAGAGGGCCTTACCAAAACAAATGACTGGTGCTAGAAGCATGGCTTCATACTGAATGCCAAGAAATGCATCATTATTCCCTTTGGGGAAATGGCATCCCCGCTAATTATCACATTAATAGCAATGTACTAAGCATGCAATCAGTCATGAGGGACTTGGGCACCCTGGTTGATAGTAACCTGACTTTTGACCACTATTTTGCCTCCATTTTATGGAAGGCATTCTACATAGCCCACCCCATAAGTAAGAGCATTTCAACCAGGAACAAGGAGGTCATAACATCCCTGTACTCCTCCCTTATCAGACCCATTATCAAGTACAATTCCCCCTTTGGCATGTACCTTGCCAAGCACATGCAGTAGCTGGAGACACCACAGATGTTCATAAGCAGGAAAATCCAGGGTCTGAAACATCTATCTTATAGAGATAGGCTACAAGCCCTGTCCCTCTACTCAGTCTCATACAGACTGCTCAGTGGTGACCTATGTCTGGCATACAAGGCCATCTGAGACCCAGCCTTGATGAAGTTGCTGCATATCTGTAAGTGAAACTCCACTCACGCAACCTGCATGCAAGGCTTCAACAAAGTCTTTGACATTAATAGAACTTGTTGGTGGGATAGATTTGTGTCCCAAAGACTCCCCCCTCTGTGGAATAGGCTGTCTCTCCATGTCAAGCAGAATACCTCACTAGCTCTCTTTAAGAGGAACCTGGACAACTGGATTGGAAACAGAAAATTCACCCCTGGGATCCCACCTGTGTCCCTGCTGGACAGGGGAAAAAGACACTGACTTTGTGGGAACATGGGTGAAATTCTTGGCTAGGCTTATAATAGTCTCCGGGCCAATAGCCGAGTATCATCCTATGAACCTATGAACCAATGAACCTGTACTGGAAATGCAACAGGATGCTTTTAAATAAGGAGTAGCAAAAATTAATGGTCTTGTTAGAAAAGGAATGGTCAAGTTCAAGGAGCTTATGTGAGGAAATGCCCCAAAATGGAAAAGAATCAGATAAAGAGATCAGCAAAATTTCACAAGGTTGGAAAGGTGTGATAGAACTCATGCTTTCAGGTAGATATGGGTTTTCCAAATGGGAGATGTGAGGATGCAAAAAGACTCTTTGTAGGTTTGTGTATCCATGGAGTTTGTTAGGTGAGAGGCAAGCATGGGTGAGATTAACAAATGCACATACTTACAGGAGGCAGTCAGGAGAGTAGAACCAAAATAGCACAATTCAGAGTGTGTAAAGGAGTCACTAATTAGTGAACACTGCAGGAGGCTAACTACTACCTAACTGAAGGTTCTGTAGTGCAGTGGTAAGTACATCCGCTTAATATGCAGAAGATCCAGGGTTTGATTCTGTTTTATCGAGGTGTGAGGTTGGCATGATGGTTAAGGTATTTACCTTACAGACACAAGGTGCAGGGTTTGATTCTCCCATGGGGTAATTGTCTAGGCTTAAAATGGCCCACAAGGGCAGTTACTAACCTATGAACCTACTAGATAAGTACAGGATGCAATGATGGGGTTAGGTAGTAATGGTTCCCAAAGGAGATAGATATCTAGCTCAGGAGGAGGAATGCATGCTAGCTGACGTTTGGGATATAAAACATTTAAATACATATGTACCAGGCAAAAAAGATTAAGGAAGGTTAGATTTATTCAGAGCTTCCCCATGAATGACTTGGACACCTATGACTAGAAGACCTTGGATTGCTTCTAAAACCATCTGTGTACCTACAAACCTGATATATATATATATATTTTTGCACTTGCTCTAAGTATCTTACTGCTATTTATCAGTTCTGTACTGCATTTATTGATTTGATTGAATTTATCAGTATTTTCAGCCTGCAATTGCTATGCTGTTTGTTACTATACTATTCTTAGTTTGTTTTAACAGTATTCTGATATTTTCTAACCTCCTCTGATACTGCTGCAAAAGCTGTTCAGATTTTGCCAAAATATTTCTAAGTTTTGCAAAGTTTTTCGGTGTTTGTAGAAGTTCTCTTATATTTGCACACTTTTTCCTGTATTTGTGAACATTTCTCAGGGTTTGTGAACTTATTTCCAAGGAGTCCTGATATTGCACGAGTTCTGCATTTTGTTATAAAGCATTTGCTACTGGACTTGAGCTCAAAGCTAGTTTGTTATACATTAAGACGGTTTTATTCTGTACTCTGGTGGGAGTAGAGGGCTGATTCAACCCATTCAGTTTGGGAACTGCTGGTGGAAGGCTTATTGTGTGTTTATCTGATTGGCCTGAGGGCTTAACTGTGTAAAAGTATTTCTGCCTGCTGGTATAAAAGCCTCACCCATGCCTTGTATATAAACAAACCTTTCAAATGTAAAATCCTCTATAGGAAATGCTCTCCATTGTTATCCACTGTTCATAACTGCTCGGAGAGCTGCCAGTTTGTGCAGAGGGCAGCTGCACCACAGGTTATCTAACAGTAGGCTACAAACCCTCTCACTTAGCCCTTTATGTGACACTCCCCTACTCTTTCCCATATACTAAGACTCTGGTATAATAGATAGGCACTTTCCTGTCATCCTTGTTTCTGGCCTCCTGGATACCGGCATCCTGAGGCAGTGTAGTAATTGCCCCATATTCAGTGGCAACTATTTAATTTACTATTGACAAACACAGTATCTGAGAGATGTAAATGCACAATGTCATTGGAGGCAAAGCTCTCACATACACACATGAGAAAGTCAAACCCAGTTGTCAGCGTTACACCCAAAACACTCACTACCGGCACTAAGGAACACATAGACCTACATATGCAGAGGTACTCACATGTAATTTACCCAAACCTCCAAGACTTTTTAAAAGCACTTCTCTGTGGTCTCACACACAGTCAAAAAAGACATCGCCTCACACAATACATAACTTGGAAAAACATAGTACTTTTACTTCCAAGCCCATATGGCAACACACCACATAGCCAAACATTCAATTTAATGGGGATTCCATTGTGAGACATATTAATGAATCCCTTAACAGGTTAAACAAGGAGAAGATCATAGTGATCTGTCTGCCTGGAGCCAGGCTCCACCAGATCACACATACACTTAGGTCTTTAAACTACAAGTACCAGTATGACATAGTCATAGTCCATGCGGGCATTAATAACCTAAGACATACCTCACTGGGCTATATAAAGAGAGAAATGATGGTGCTTTCTGAATATGTGCCACAGGCGGGTATGAATTTAGTCTTGAATAGCATCCTACCTTCACCAATGATGATGCCACAGTACCAGCAAAAAATGATTGACTTCAACAGGAAGGCTTAGTTTCTGGTGTCACAACAAGGGGATCCAATATCTGTCAGCCTGGAGAGATATGAGTGACAAACCACAATGCTTTGTCAGAGATGGTTTGTACTTGTCACCACTTGGCTTACAGATACTGGCAAAAACTCTATCTATCCCCATAGTGCCTTATTTAGGCCATGTTAAATTGTTAAACCCTTCAACAGGACAAAAGTCACTCACGACTACCTAAAGGTACTGCTGCTCAGTTCTCACCCGGGAGAGTGCAGATATGTGTGCAGTCACAGAAACATGGTTCAGATTCATGGATAGCACCCTGGCTACCAAAGGCTACAATGTCTTTCATACATTTTGATCCCCCTCAGCTCAGGATAAAACAAAGGCAGGAGGTATTTCAGTGCTCTTAAAGACAATTACACTGCTACACTGATTCAACAACATGACTCACTTCAACTGCTCCATGCCCAACTAACCATAGGTGCAACTCCCTATCATTGCCTTGCTATCCCTAACATGATTCTGGAAAACCACATCTCCTAACTAAATTTACTGAAATCTCTTAACACCAGAATTATGGGTGACTTCAGCTACCCCTACATAAACTGGGAGACTTATCTCAGAGGTTTTTGGACTTCGTTAACACAAACACCCTGGAGCAACTAGTTAGGTTCCCAACTAGAAGTACATAACTCCAAACATTATACTTGTCTCATGTTTTACATTGTTTACTATTTCAATGCTATCCTGTGAATATAGGAACAGAGCAGTCTTAACTCCTAATTTTATAGTTTACTATGCCACTTTTTACATTTCTATCTCAAAGGTTCATAGGTGATTACTAGCTAATGGCAGACGAGCCTTTGCACGCCTAGCCAATAATACCCAGGATATGACACTTGCGTCTTTCGGCTTTTCCCGGTTAGGGGTTACCACAGCAGAACTCCGGTCTGCTAATGATTGGTAGTTGATTTTTACGTGCCGAGTTACCAGCCCTGACACACAACCTTCAACGAAGGTACGCCCATTCATGCATGTCTCCACGCAGAAGACGCTCTAGCTGAGAATCGAACTGGACAGCGTCTTACTGTGAGGCAACAGCGCTACCGCAGCACCACCACCGTGGGTATACCCAGGATATGACACTATTATATCTTAATTCCCTAGATATGGGATGGGGTAATATCAGGGTAGTGAGCACCACCACCGCGGGTATACCCAGGATATGACACTATTATATTTTAATTCCCCAGATATGGGATGGGGTAATATCAGGGTAGTGAGTCTTTGGGTATTGTAGCCCTCAGTCATTTTACAGACTGCCGCTGTCCATAGGGGACATGCACAGTAACGCAGGAGTGAATTTATGGTTCCCTCCTTAATTATATATATACTAACTCCTTGGTCACATAATTGTAAAGAAAAGCAAAACATACCGCAAGGGTGAAGCAGGTAGCTGCACAAAATAGGACTGGACGGTGTAACTATCTAGATAGGAAGCACGGTCAGATAAGGGAGATATTGAGGACATAAGATCATAGAAATAATAGTTGACCAAGTGGATACTGACCACCTTTGGAATAACTAACCGTATGTCTAAAATGCACATGCCAGTTCTTTGTTGTTTCAGTAACAGTAATATAAATGCTACATTTGGTCTAGGTAGCTCAAAAGAACTTTGATAATAATTAGCACAAGACACTGTCTGTTAAAAATGCAGACCAATGTCTGTCTGTCTGTCTCCATGGTATAGGGACCTATATCTGAGGCTGTCATCATTTCCAGGATAATTTATGTAGTGCAGAACTATCAGAAATATCATTGTCTGTCTGTATATACACACACACACACACACACACACACACACACACACACACACACACATATATATATATATATATATATATATATATATATTTGCAGACACCAATATATATATTTTAGATTCAATTGAAAGGAGAAGTGGGTTAAGCAAGTCCACTGAAGACCGTTAATTTGCAAGACTAAACCATTCTAAAGACAGAAAAGTCTGTCAGCATAGTTTGAGTTTGACAAGCAAATAGAAGATCATTAATTTGCTAGGTTAAGCCATTTAAAGGAAGGAAAATCTGCCAGCAAAGTGAAGTGCATTTTTACAAGGATAGATAGACTGTGCTCTTTTAAGCACAAGAAGAAACTGCATGCATTTTCTGCCCGATAAAATGTTACCTTTTGCACACACTACATCGAAATGACTGTCACACAGTTTAACTGTTATTCTCATAACAATGATATTTGCATGGAAAAAAGCAAATTATATAAAATGCTGGCAGAAAAGAATTATCTGGTTCAGACAGTGCACTACTTGTGAACATAAAATTATTAAAATATCTATAAAATCTTTCAAGGTTAATAAGATAGGTTCATAATAATTTCAGTAGCCATTATTAAGCTGTTAAACATGCAATTACGTTTTGATTCTGCATCCTTTAAACAAAGGTTAATGCATGAATCTACTGTTTTTTTCAGTGAACTAGAAAACGTCACTGACTGAGTCACAGATGGAACGTGTTGGGGGGGGTGCTGAGTGCCAACTGGGGAGTAGGAAAGGCAACAAGAAGGAGAACATAACAAAGAGAATGACAAGTGGTATTTAGGAAATAGCAGCAGACAGGTGTACAGGCCAGGAGTGAAGAGAGGGGGGACTAAAACTCTTAGAATAAAAGTTATTAGAGTTTGATAAGCAGCCAGCTTTTAAGCAAGGCTCATGGAGGTAGGTAAAATTTTAACTATTGATTGCCTTGTACAGTTCTAAGAAAACATCTAGAGGGCAAGTGTGATCTAGGAGTCTGAGGTCTTGCTCTTGTTCTAAAACTCCAGGTGATATTAAGCAAAATTAGACTTTTGTCTGATGTTTCTAATTAGAAATTTATTAAGTTAAATTTGTTGTCTTTTGAATTAATTACTTATTAACATAGTGGTTAATAACTTTGTTTTTTTGGCTTACAACCATTTACAAATGCTGGTTTCCACTTCAGATTCTGGCATCCTGGAGATTAGCTGATTGTAAAAAGAGTCAGATTAATAGATCTTGCAGATTTTATTTCTGATTGACAGTGTAGTTTGCAACCACTAGGAAGATATTTTAAGGCATATCATTTCAGGCCTTTGTTTAGATTTGGTTCTTTAACACATTAAGTGATGCCTATTGTGACAGTTTTTACGCCTTTAATCTTTCAGTTCTTTTTTAAGGTGAGATGCAAATGAATTTAAACTATTACTTTAGTTTTTTTATTTCTTTACCTTTTAAACTTATTCATTGTAACATGCAACTGTATATACCTTTATTTTAATTTTGTTGGATGACTGCACACAGA
Organism: Protopterus annectens; assembly: GCF_019279795.1. Lineage (NCBI taxonomy): Eukaryota > Metazoa > Chordata > Ceratodontiformes > Protopteridae > Protopterus > Protopterus annectens. The sequence continues at coordinate 83,258,791 of NC_056746.1, read as the reverse complement.
CACAAATGCACACACATATAGACAGACAGACAGACTGAAACACACACAAATACACAAACAGATAGGCACATAATGACACAATGACACACAAACATATACACCAACACACACAGCCACACACACACACACACACACACACACACACACACACACACACACACACACACACACACACACACACACACACACACACACACACACACACACACACACACACACACACACACACACACACACACACACACATTTATTTATAGTTTCACTCATTAATTGTATTTAAGGCAAAAAGTATGGAGTCAAGGGCTCTGGTACACGTAAGGATCTACTTCTAAACATTGAACTTCATACAACCAAACTTCATTTCTGTGAGACAAAGATAGCAAAAGCTAAAATACCCACATGGCAAATTTTTCTCATGGTAAGTAAACACTTGCCCAAACATACATGAAACACACCAAAGTAATTAAGACCCAGCTAGGTGGGGGCTGTGCCCCCCTACCCCATAACTATATATACCAATTATGGGATCGCACTACAGTGGAGAAAAGGGCATGTTGGGCAAGTCTTTACTTACCCTGGGAAAAATTTGCCATTCAGGTATTCCAGCTTTATATACCAATTCTGGGATTGCACTACAGTGGAGAAAAGGGCATGTTGGCAAGTCTTTACTTACCTTGGGAAAAATTCGCCATTCAGGTATTTCAGCTTTATATACCAATTCTGGGATCGCACTACAGTGGAGAAAAGGGCATGTTGGCAAGTCTTTACTTACCTTGGGAAAAATTTGCCATTCAGGTATTCCAGCTTTCGTTATTTTCATCTCATGGAAATGAGGTTCGGTTATATGAGGTTCGATGTTTAGAAGTCGATCCACGTGTAGATATAGTATGGGAAGAGGGTAGGAAGCAGGCAACATTGTGCATAATGTAGAAAGATCAACAGGGGTGCTAGTCACAGGGTCACGGTGGCAGGAAGAGTCTTGTAACAGGAGAATGGAACAGGAAGAGACTGCAGTATTAGGATGATGTGACTGCGGGAATACGTAGAGATGGAAACGACAGTAGAAAGTAGTGAAATGTGCTAGAGATCAGGTGCAACACAAGAAAGCAGCAAGAAAGGAAGGCATTGAAGAAGGTCTGGAATGGTCCAACTACAGCTGAAACGCTTATACATGTGAAGGATAATCACATGGGAAGGAAATAAGGCAGAGTTGTATTCATAGGTGGGCAAAAATGGGGCTCAAGACTCAAATAACCAATAATTAAAAAGCCTTTGCTAAGCTGATAGGAAAGATTGTTTTATACTGGAGAAAATATCAAGGTGCAGACTTTTATTTATTTACTATTTAGGAGTCGTGTAGGTGGACTGGTCTGAAGACCCTTTTCAGCCACAACCTGAAAGTACAGAAAAAAGTAAACAACATGAATGCAAAGAAACGTGCAATACATAAGAACAAATGCAAAATCAAACTGTTTTTAATGGCTCTTGGAACAAACATATGCTTGCTGCAAATCCTTGTGACTGTTACAGAATCTTATGTACAGAGAAATGTTGCAAAGATAGTGTCAACAGTAAAACAAAAGTTGTTTACAATATTTGCAGTATATATATAAGGTCCGACACTACCGCACACTTACCCTACCTGCACCCTAACCCTAACTCACTTACCCACCCCTAACCCCAAGATCCGACACTACCGCACACTCACCCTACCTGCACCCTAACCCTAACTCACTTACCCACCCCTAACCCCAAGGTCCGACACTACCACACACTCACCCTACCTGCACCCTAACCCTAACTCACTTAACCCACCCCTAAACCCACAGTCCCTCACTATCGCACACACACCCTACCTGCACCCTAACCCTAACTCACTTAACCCACCCCTAAACCCACAGTCCCTCACTATCGCACACTTACCTGTCCGCTCCCTAACACTAAATCCCTCACTCGATCGCACACTTACCGAGTCCGTCGGGTTCTCACCTTGTCGGTCATCTGCATTGTCGGTGTTTTCGTCCCGTCGGATTCCGTGTCGGAGAAACGCATTGTCGGGCATCTGAAGGTGACCCATAGATATATATATATATATATATATATATATATATATATATATATATATATATATATAAAGTCTATTCTGAATTTTGACATTTCTGGAAATATGGAGGACAGCATTAAGGATAAAAACCAGGGAAAAACTATCATATTGGAGGTAGCATGTTTTTAGAATTCAGTATTTCATGGTGACTGTTTTGCTGGAGGTAGTGTGCTGTTTGATACCAAAGAGTGTGGTTAACTATTGTCTGGAAAGCACAATTTTCCTTGAGCCTTTATAAACTCAGTGAAAGATTCCAAGCCCCTTAATTCAGGTGAGAGCCTGTTCCATAATACCAGGCCTAGCTGGAAGAAGATTCATTTTCCAGTAGTTTATTTATATGGATGTCAACTTAATGTGACAGCTTTTTCCAGAGTATTTCATGGGGCGTAAACCTGGTCTTGGATGGGTAGCTGCCATCTCAAAGGTTTTCAGTAGCCAAGGTTTACTATTTTGTGAATAAGAGTACATAGGAGATAAGCTGATCTCTCAGTAACTGGAAGCCATTTTAGACATTGCTGGTAGTTACAATGGTAAGATATGCTATTGGCAAGGAAGGCAAACTAGACCATATTCCGATTTAGGGAGAAGACCATTTTTGGCTAGTAAAAAGTGAGATGAAGGGGAGACTAAATAAAAGTTTTTATATCATAGTTTAAGTTGAGATAGTACTTTGTTAGTCTTTTTTCTCTATATGATTTGAAAAAGTTAGTGAAGGGTTTATAGATTCATAGGAGTGTACTAGGCTAATGGCCTTGGGGCCTTTACAAACCTAGCCCATAGAATTACCTTGGCATCATGCCACCTGACCTCAGTTCCCAGTGCCTCTGTCGAACAGAGCCACTGGAGTGATCCCCGGGGTGAATTTTCTATGTGCCATCCACTCATCAAGATTTCTCTTGAAGAGGACCAGAGAGGTGCTCTGCTTGACATGTACAGTAAGTCTATTCTAGAGCATGGGCAGTCTCTAGGTTATGAACCTGTCCCTCCAGCATGTTCTGTTTATTGTGGTAATGAGGTTGAGGTCTCTGGAGCATGTGGTGCGGAGAGTTTGGGATTTCTTTAGATGTAGTGTTTCTAACAGAGCTGGGTCAGACATGGCTTTAAGTCAAGCAGAGATCACCTCTACGTAGGTGATATAAGACAGAGAATAGTTGGAGTCTGTCAATATAGGACAAATGTTTAAGGCCTAGGATCCTCTTTGTAAGGTACTTTTGCGGCCTCTCCATTTGTTGCAGGTGTTTAGCCACATACATGCCAAATGGGTCATTGTACTCAATGATTGGCCAAATGAAGGAAGAGTAGAGGGAGACAATGACCTTTTTCTTCCTGGATGCAAAACCCTTAGTAATGAGATGTGCCACATAGAAGGACATTCTGACCACTGTGGCAATGTGCTGGTCAAAAGATAGGTTGCTGTCAACCTTTGTACCCAGATCTCTTATAACGCATCCTGTGTTCAGTGGACTATCACTGATGTGGTAATTCATGGGAACCGGGTTTTTTTCCAAAGGGGATGATAATGCATTTTTTGGCGTTAAGCTTCAGGCTATGGTTCTGACACCAGTCATTGGTCTCAGAGAGGCCCTTTTGTAGGATGTCTGCATCACTTGTGGAGTTGATAATGACTCCTAGCTTGCAGTCATTAGTGAACTTGGTCAGTCAGAGTCCTTCTGTGTTGGCCTGGACTTCTGAGAAGTAGATGCCAAACAGGAGAGGGCCCAGGACCAAGCCCTGTGGGACTCCACTCATGACTGATTGACAGTCTGACTTGGAATCTGCAACTATCACTTTGTGGGTCCTGTCTGTGAGCCAATTTGCAACCCACCTAGTGATGTAAGGATTGATGCCTAGTTTGGTGAGGTTATCAATAAGACCTGAGTGGGGAATGATATCAAAGGCCTTGGTCAGGTCAAGGTAGGCTGTATGCACTGCCTTACCCTCATCCACAGCCTTGGTGACTACGTTGAAGAAGTCAACCAGGTTCAGCAGGCAGGATCTTCCTTTCACAAAGCCAAACTGTGTGGAGTCAAGAGTTTGGAGATTGCCTATATCTTTGTTAAGCAGGTCCATGATGATGCGCTCCATAGTTTTGCATACCAGACTCATCAAACTAACGGGGTGATAGTTCCCAGGGTCTGTAGTTTCTCCCCCTTTATGGAGCGGGATGACTGCAGCAGTGTGCCATTCATTAGGGACATAGCCTGAGGTAAGGCTGTGATTGAACAGGGCACATAGATGTGGTGACAGTTCATTTTGAGCTCATGTAGGACGCAACCAGGGATATTATCAGGTCCCATGGATGCTGCATTCTTGGCTTTGGACAATGCAGCATTTACTTGATTTGCAGAAATGGTGGGTACCGGGCTTTCTTCTGATATTGTGATAGGGCCCTTGGGGGAGGAGAGAGGGATAAAGCTGGCACTTAATCTGTCGGCCAGTATGTTGGCAATATCTGTTGGCTTAGTATAGGAGGTGCCATTACAAGTAAAACATCTTACACTGACAATTAATACAGATGATTCTGTAGTGGCGGTATACAATATAAGAAAGAAGCTGTTCTTCTAAAAAAATGTGTTATTTTTTTATTATGCAAAACGCTTTAAAAAAGGCATTTATGCATATATTATTGCCTGATACCTACTACTCCATTATTTTGTGGGTGGGGTTATAGAGAAAGATTTTTTGAAAAATAAGATGAGAGGTTTCAGAACATGACCAATTCAATTTCAGGAGGAAAACAAAAACAAATACAAGGAAAAGTCCATTGTTGCCACAAAATAATGTGAGGCTGGCGATTATAACAAAAGAGAGGGCATAATAATTTGATTTTAATTTTGTCTATTCATTCATTAACAGGTAAGTAAAGTACTCCTTCTCTGACATTTTCACCCATGACTCAGACTATAATAACAAGGGTAAATGCAATATATATGTTCACTCTGATTACCAAATGAACCAGCATGTTTCTGGGAGGTGAGAGAATATTGAATTACCTGAAAAAATGTGCAAAAATATGGTGTGAACATACAAACACCACTCTGTCAATGACTAGATGTCAGGATTTAACACTGTCCTCTTGATTTTGTGAGGCAGAGCTCATAATTAGTGAGCCAGTAGGCTACCCATACGAGATCTGGAAGATGGGGTAATGAGGTGGAGGAGGCAGAAGAGTGCAAGCAGAGGGGCAGTAAGAGAGGTGATAGCAACACAGGAGCAACAAATGAGCAAGATAAAGGCTAGTGCATTTCCATGCTAAATGCATCAGTGGGAGTTTCTTACATCTTATAAAGACAAATCAAAAGGGGTGACAAAGACTATTCAGGAATAGTGCTGAAACGAGGAAGTGTGGGCAAACCTTTTTAGGATGAGTAAGAATGGAAGGAGAGCACAGAAATAGGAACATAACTGAAGTGCTGAAGAAATGCTGTACAATAATCTTCATGAAGGAAAGGGACAGGAGGATGCCTTGCTGGGAAGACCTATGGTAGCACAGGTAAACCAATGGACAGACAGCATGACAGATTGGGAAGACAAGGAGATGCAAACAGTTGATGTAAGCAGAACAAGGCATAGGAGACCAGATGGGTTATCTCCTAGTGTCTTTTGGAAGTCGGGCAGTGTGCTGGCAGGTTCCCTGATAGATATCTTTAACAGGTCACTGGCATGTGCAGAACTACCTGAGGAGGTGGAAGGTAGGCAAAGTGGCACGCATTCATAATGAAGGTCGATGAAGAAAAACTGGAAATTTAGGAATCTATAGCTATGTTAGCCTAAAAGCAATGACATAAAAGTCTTGGAAACACTCCCACAGGAAAGGCTGATCAGTTTCTTATAGGACAATATTCCCTTGCATAACAACCAACATGAATTGCATGACCAGAAGGAGCTGTTAGTTAATTGTGATTGTTTTATGAATGCGACACAGAGTGACTTGACAGATGTGCTCTACCCATATTTCAGCAAGACTTTTATTTAGGTCCCACCCAAGTGGCTGCTGGAAAAACTGCAGTCAGTGCATGCAGGACAGAAACTGAGGGATTGGTATGTGCTACATGACTGGATGGTAAAATGCAGACAGATGTGCTAAGATAGAGGACAACAGAAGTAAGAGAAATGATTAATGGGATAATGGAGGTGTTAACCCTAGGACAGACAATATAACATTTTCAAAATGCTTCATACATACCAAGGGAACAAGCTCTTTAATGATGACATAAACATTATGCACAGCAAAGGTGGTTGGGAAGCAGAGTTTAAGGAAGAACATGGAATGAATGCCCTAGTGGAGAAATGACAACGGAGGCTGATTGCAAAGCGCTGCATGTAGACCTCAAACTGTGGTGTGAATTATTACTCCAGCAGGGGATGTGGACCTAATGGTGACAGAACAAATTCCATGCCAGGACAGAAGCACTGGGAGTACAATGCGAGTACTGTGCTAGCACCAAACAGAATGTTGGGGAATATATATTCTGTGCAAATATTCCCGAAGGAAAGAATAAGACCCTTACTTTACTTGGAACTGGTCAGGCAGTACCTTCAGTAATGTGGGTGGTTGTGGATGTCATACAAGGAGAGAGAGATATCAGACTATTGGAAGGAGTCCAGAGGAAAGCTAACAGGAGAAGTTTGGAATATAAGGAAAGGGTATGTCTAGTGAAAACTGCAGCTAAAGGTCTTCTCCCTAGAGATTAAAGCAAGTAGGTAGGCGATCACTTGGGTGTAAAAGATAATGCTCAGTAGATGTGAAAGTGTACAACTCTATAGAAAGAATATGGGGGACGTGAACCAAACTGGGGAGAACTAGTCCCTGGATCTAAAAAAACTATTTCCTCAAAAAGAAGTTTGGGGAAGCATAGACTTGACTATTGCAGTGACTGTGTAGAGTAAATCTGCTGAGGCATTCAGAACAGAAGGGGACAGGTAAAGAAAATGTGACGGGGTATGGAGTGACAGAGAGGAGACATACTTTTAAATGCACTTAATTGGAAGTGTACGTATGTTAACAGTTTTCTTCTGTCATCAAACAAATGTAATTTATGTTTCATTAACATTACATTTTAACTTCTTTTTATTACATTTAACATTATTTTAAACTATCCAGTTAGCTTAAGCCATGTGAGATATTGTTTTGAGATGGAATATTTTGTGAAATGCTCCATTTACATGTGCCATATTTAACCCTCTAAGACATTTGAAAATCGGTGACACTTTTTTTTCTCTTTCTTTGCTTCTCACTGTTCATTCCCCTTTATAACTAGTTAGAACATAACACTTTTAAGAGCAATTTATTGAAGAACACGTGCTGGAAAACTTCATCACGTCTGACAAACTTGCTAAAATCCTATTTGCTAAATGTCAGTATTCCAGTATTTTATTTTATTTTGAATTTATTAAATGGAGTAGAACATTGGTTCTATTGAACCCATTTCACTCTCAGCCCTGGGAAAACAGAATATATGCATGGCATTATATAGAGAGTGAAAGGTCAAATGCAATATATACATATGTTATGTACAAACTGAATATCCGAGTTGACATGAGGGTATAAATATAAAAGCAATAGATAAATGATGTATACAGTGTGTCTGACAAAAACATGGTATATACGTGCATTATACATAGAGTGGCATCAGAGTTGGTATGTTGGAAGCGTCACAATCAAAACAATCAAAAACAGTGCCAGAGAAATTTATGTAGGAAGATGAAGGGAATGAAGAGGTCAAGCTTTATGGCTGTTGAGATAGGTGCATTTTACTAGAGTTTTGAAATGTGCTTTTTATTGGTGAATGGAAAATGGGACAAGAGGAATGATCTTTAAGAAAAGAACGGAGAGAATCCGCCATTTTGGAAAAAAATATTTCAGTAATAGCGGCAATTACGGTGTTAGAACAGAATGTTAGCAGGGCTTCAGCTGAGTAGTAGCGGCAATTACGGTGTTAGAACAGAATGTTAGCAGGGCTTCAGCTGAGTAGTAGCGGCAATTACGGTGTTAGAACAGAATGTTAGCAGGGCTTCAGCTGAGTAGTAGCGGCAATTACGGTGTTAGAACAGAATGTTAGCAGGGCTTCAGCTGAGTAGTAGCGGCAATTACGGTGTTAGAACAGAATGTTAGCAGGGCTTCAGCTGAGTAGTAGCGGCAATTATGGTGTTAGAACAGAATGTTAGCAGGGCTTCAGCTGAGTAGTAGCGGCAATTACGGTGTTAGAATAGAATGTTAGCAGGGCTTCAGCTGAGTAGTAGCAGCAATTACGGTGTTAGAACAGAATGTTAGCAGGGCTTCAGCTGAGTAGTAGCGGCAATTACGGTGTTAGAACAGAATGTTAGCAGGGCTTCAGCTGAGTAGTAGCGGCAATTACGGTGTTAGAACAGAATGTTAGCAGGGCTTCAGCTGAGTAGTAGCGGCAATTATGGTGTTAGAACAGAATGTTAGCAGGGCTTCAGCTGAGTAGTAGCGGCAATTACGGTGTTAGAACAGAATGTTAGCAGGGCTTCAGCTGAGTAGTAGCTGCAATTACGGTGTTAGAACAGAATGTTAGCAGGGCTTCAGCTGAGTAGTAGCGGCAGTTACGGTGTTAGAACAGAATGTTAGCAGGGCTTCAGCTGAGTAGTAGCGGCAATTATGGTGTTAGAACAGAATGTTAGCAGGGCTTCAGCTGCATACAGGGTAGGGTCTCTACCACAAACAAAATGCTCTTTTTGTTTCTTCTGATTTGTTTGTTGGATTTTGAATAAATGCAGAAGTATTAGGCTTTTATCAGATATTAGATTTCCTCTTCTTTTCCTCCTGCAAATAAATATTAGTTTACTTTTATCTTCTTTGCATGGTATTTACTGAAAACAAGAGGTCATATTGATTGCATGCCTTCAGGGGGTTCTTTATTCTGTTAATATCATTATCCAAATAACATTTCCAAAATTGCACATGACATTCTTGTCTTTCCAAATATTCTGCAAAGACTATATGTGATTCTTTGTACTGCAAAGGTACCACACCATTATATGCAAACAGTATGCTTCTTACTTTTATCAGAGGTCTGACACCGATTCTGAGTAAATCTGAAGAAGACGCATGTAAGTTCACATTATTATTATTATCATGTTATTACTATTACAGTTTATATTTCTCCATCAGATTTTACTTTCCATCTTGGCTCTCATTACATGTGTACTAGGCCTTTATTTATTTTTTTTCTTTTTATATCACATTACGTAATGGAGTGATGAATGAAGTATTTCAAACAATACCTTTGTATCTATTATTAACTTCCATTTTGATGGCATAGCTCATACTATGCAGATAGTTTGAAGAGAATCTTTGGCAGAGAACAGAATGCTGACATCTCGACTGGTGTAAAAAAAAAAAAAAATCCAGCAGTATAATGCCAGGTAGTTTCCTTGTGTCAGACTCGTGTCAAATAAATGACAAACGAGTACCACAGGTGACCCATACAGAGTGCAAATATTATTTGGCTAAAACTAATGCATAATACAAGACCATTGTCTGCAAAAATAGAGAGCGTGTTTTTGAATAAAAAGTGTATGTGCATTCAATGTTGTCTGAGCTCTTCATGTCTTACTGGTAATTTTCACCTTTCGCCATTGGACTGCAGAAAATGGCTCATTAACAACACCTTAATTCTCTAAGCCAACTAGACTTCTATGGGTGCAACAGCTTCATCTGTATATGGATCTACTTCTAATACTCAAACAGCCATATCATCGAATTTCATTTTTGTGGGATGAAAATTGCGAAAATGAAGTACCTGAGCAATGTATTTTCCCTAGGGCAAGTAAACATTGCCCAAACTTTAACTAAATAGACACCGGAGTAAATAAAACCTATCTAGGTGGGGAGCTACACCCCCACACCTCCCCTAACTATATGTCCCAACTCTGGGATTGCACTACAGTGTAGAAAAGGACATGCTTGGCAAGTGTTTACTTGCCGGGAAAAATTTGTCATGTCACGAAAATGAAATTGGATGATATGGCCATTCGAGTATTTGAAAGGGATCCATATATATGTATATAATGTGTGTGTGTGTGTGTGTGTGTGTGTGTGCATGTATGTGTGAGCATGCACTCATTTGTGTATGTTTGTCTGCATGTTTACATATAACCATAACATTAGCAAAACCAACACAAACTGCATTAATGCATTGGATGAAAATCTGTCTTCTCAGCATACCTTTCAACCTGGAAATATGGAAACATCAAAAATCTGGACAAAGACCATGAAAAATAGGTACAACTGGCCAAAAATCTGTGTGCTGATTAACATACAATTTGCATATATAATTATGTAACCCCACCCACTCCAATGGAATTGTGGGATACCAACTTTTAAACACAAACTGAAGAATAGACAAAATATGATCACGAAACACAAAATAAACAGAAGAACAGTAGTGTTTTATTTATATTAATATTTGAACTTGTATCAAACTTTGAACTCCAGCTATGAAACACAAACTGTTTTTTCCTCAACCACTGTGAATTGTTGAATCTGTTGCATTCTCTTATCTTTTCTCTCTCTTCTTCACTTTTGCATTTTTTTTTCTTTTTACCCAACACCAGTCTAAAATATCCATCACAACCACTTCTCTGCTGTCCACTCCATCGCCCCATGGTATCATAAACAGAAGTTCTTGTGCTAAAGATGTTTGTGTACTTATTAACACAACAGCCTTGTACCAGTCTGAATATAGCTGATGTTAAGTTTTCTGTGTGCTTTTTAGGTTCATAGGTTCATAGGTTCATACTAGGCTATCTGCCCTAGGGCATTTATAAGCCTAGCCAGAGTGTGTTTGGCTTTTGCCACCCATTTTAAATTAATTTTGCTATGCCCTTTTTCGAGGTTAGTATACTGTGCCTCTGTCTAACAGTGACACAGAAGTGATACCCGGGATAAACCTACGATCTCCCATCCACTCATCAAGATTCCTCTTGAAGAGAGTCAGTGAGGGACTCTGCCTAACCTGGACTGGGATTTTATTCCAGAGTGAAGGGAGCCTCTGGGTTATGAATCTGTCCCTCCAGCATGTCCTATTTATTTCAGTGCTGAGGTTCAAGTCTCTCGAGCGCGTAGCTCGATGGGATTTGGATTTTCTGAGGTGTAGCATGTCCATTAATTCCGGGTTGGACATGGCTTTATACGTCAGGCACAGATCGCCTCTGAGCAGGTGGTATGCCACTGAGTAGAGCTTGGGTTTCTTTAACCGGGCAGCATATGGCATCTGTTTGAGCCCTTTGATCCTCTTGGTGAGGTACTTTTGGGGTCTTTCCAGTTGCTGCAGGTGTCTGGTAAGGTACATCCCAAAAGGGGCATTGTACTCAATTATGGACCTGATGAGGGATGAGTAAAGAGGCACGATGACCTCCCCTGATCTAGATGTGAATCCCTTCATGATTAGGTGGGCTATATAAAATGTTTTTCTAACCACTTTGATCATGTGGTTGTCAAATGAGACATTGCTATCAACTTGGGTCCCCAGGTCCCTAATTACTTCTTCTGTACTTAATGGATTACCACCTATGTGGTAATTTGTGGGCACTTTGTTTTTGCCAAAGGGGATGACTATACACTTTTTGGCATTTAGCTTGAGGCCATGGCTCTGGCACCAGTTGTCTGTTTCTATGAGGCCCTTTTGGAGGATGCTTGTGTCAGCTGGAGAGTTGATTATGGTGCCCAGTTTGCAGTCATCTGCGAAACTGGTCAGCCACAGTCCTTCCGTGTTGGCCTGTACCTCCGAGAAATATATACCGAACAAGAGAGGTCCCAGGACTGAGCCTTGTGGGACGCCACTTGTAACTGGTTTGGAGTCTGACATGGCTCCAGCAATTCTAACCATGTGGGTTCTGTCCTTGAGCCAGTTTGCAACCCATCTAGTGACATAGGGGTTTATATTTAAGCTGGTGAGCTTATCTATAATGCCCGAGTGGGGTATTGTATTGAAGGCTTTTGCGAGGTCCAGGTAGGCTGTGTGGACCACCTTCCCCTCGTCAATGGCCTTGGTGACTGTTTCAAAGAAATTGACCAGGTTTAAGAGGCAGGATCTGCCCTTAACAAAGCCAAACTGGGTAGGATCCAGTGTCTGTAGGTCCCCAATATCTTTATTTATGAGGTCCATGATGATCCTTTCCATAGCTTTGCAAACCAAGCTAGTCAGGCTTATGGGGCGATAGTTTCCAGGATCCGTTGAGGCACCACCTTTGTGGAGAGGGACCATTGTTGCTGTACGCCACTCTTTGGGTACATATCCTGTAGTAAGGCTGAGATTGAACAGTAGTTTTATGTTTGGGTTTAGCTCTTCTTGGAGTTCATGTAGGACACAGCCCAGGACACCATCTGGTCCCATTGATGCTATATTTTTTGCTTTGGAGAGGGCGGCTCTTACCTGAACATCTGAGATGTCAGGGGGGCAGCACTCTGCTGGGATAGTTATTTGCCCTTTTGGTGGGGAGGGGGGAGAAGTTTGCGCTGAACCTGTCAGCTAGGATGTTGGCAATGTCTGTGGGTTCGGTGTATTTTTTGTCATTTTGGACTAATTCTGAGCATATCTGGGAATTCCCACCCAGGTTCCTAACATAACTAAAGAAAGCCTTGTGATTATCCTTAGTGTCCTGTGCAATTTTTCTCTCGAAGCTGGCCTTAGACGATTTTATGAGTGCTCGTAGTTTTTTGCTAATACTGATCAGAGATGCCTTCCCTTTTTGGGATTTTGCTCTATCATGTAGTAGCTTCCTCCTTCTATTGTATAGTTTGTTTATGGCTGGGGTCCACCAGACAGGACGTCTGCCTTTGGAGGATTGGGTCTTGGTTTTATTTGGGATTGCATGAACCATGCATTCCTGAAGGTGTTCATAGAATGCGTTTATAAAGGATTCTGCGGTCTGGGCCGTATTTTCCACAAGCCCGGGGGCTTTGAAGAATTCCACCTCGGTTTTGAGGAGTGTGGAATTTGCTTTAGAGAAGTTTTTCACTGTGGTTTTCTGGGCAGGGGTTGGGGTCGGGATGTGAATATCCAGTGAGATTAGTTTATGGTCTGATCTTACCAGTGAGGGATACACTTCTGGTCTGGAGCACAGAGTCCCCATGTTGGTGATGATCAGGTCCAGTATGTTTTGCCCTCTTCTGGGAGTGGTAACAAGTTGTTCCATAGCATTTGAGTTTATAAATTCTAGGAACCTTTGGGCTAGGGTGTTGGAGCTAGAGTAATGCTCCCAGTCTATGTTTGGGTAGTTGAAGTCGCCCAATATAATGGTATTTGGAGAGACCTTCATATTTTCCAGTGTTCTCAGGAAGGCCGAGTGGGGTTCCTGGGTTTGGGAGGGTGGTCTGTAGCAGGCTGTAAGCTGGAAGGCAGTTTTACCCACTGTTAGTTGCACATGGATAGTCTCTGATGCTTCGTGCTGTGCCACCAACCTGGAGGTGTGGGTATCTTTGATGAATATTGATACTCCCCCTCCTTTTGTGGTTCGGTCCAAGTTTTGGGGCCGAAAAGCATGGTATGAGGTATAACCTGGTAGTGCTGGGGTACTCTCGGGAGCCTTGAACCAGGTTTCTGTTACTGCACAGATATCGATGTTTTCCATGCTAAGGAGAGTTTTGAGTGCGTGCATCTTGAGGTTTAGACTTCTGGCATTGAGTAGCATTATTCTTAGTTTCTTATCCCTTGTGATACCTATGGAGGTGGGTTTGTCTTTTGAGCCTTGCCTAAAAAAGGCACTATGGGGGTAGCAAGAGCCTTTGCCAATATCCGAAAGCCCAGGGGTGACAGGTGCAAGCCATCCCTAGTGAAGCATCGTGGCTTGTCGAGCATATCATCCCAGGCTGACAGGCATTGGATCCCCTTTGAATGACACCAATACTTAAGCCAATTGTTGAAATTGATCATCTTGTCTTCATATTGTGGCATCATTCTTGGTGAGGGTAAGATGCTCCTCAAGGTCAGGGTCATCCTGGCCTGGGCTACATGCTCAGAGAGCTCCTCTATGTCTCTTTTCATGTAGTCAAGGGAGGTACGTCTCAGGTCATTCACACCAGCATGGACAATGACTGAGTCATATTTGTACTTGCCTTGGAGTGACCTGAGTGCTTGTGTTATGTGGCAGATCCTAGCACCCAACAGGCAGCTCACCGTGACCTTCTCCTTGTTCAGCCTGGTGAGCGGGACGTCAGTGTGCCTGACGAAAGAGTCACCTATTACAAGTGTATCAGGTGTGTTGTTTAGCCTTAAGGGCTGTGACTGTTTGGCACACTGGCTTTGTGAGCTATGTGTTGCACGTGTTTTGTTTTGGGGTAGCGGTTGCTTGGGTGTCTGCTTTGGAGGTCTCTGCTGCTTAGGCAGATTTTTATTTAGAGCCTCAGAATATGTTTTTGTGTGTTTATGTGTTTGGTTTGCTGTCGTGGTAGGTCTATGTGAGACTGGAATTGTAGTGAGTGTGGTTTCCTTCTCCTCCTGACTGGTTATGCCAGTACTGAGTTGAGGGAGCTTAGCCTCCAGTTTGGCTATATGGTTGCATCTCTCACATGTGTTGGAATTTGTTGGGAGGAGGAGAGGGTTGTCTGTGTACATGAGGCAGTTGTAACATTGCCTCAGGATTCCCAGATTCACCAGCTGGACCAGAGAGGAGATTGACAACTGACCTTTGGACATGCTAGAATAGTATTGGGAATTCCTTTATAATTGAAAAAAGGGCCAATGGGGAACAAGGTACTCAAGGGGAGTTTGTGAGGGTGTAGTGCTTTTAAGTTTTTAGTGCTGATGCAAAAACGACAAACAGTAACTTTCTTTCAAGTGAAACAAGGAAATAAGTACATTAAGCAATGCAGATATCACTAGGGATCCACAGAAGCGCTGAAAAGCTGCGTTTTAGGTGGAATTAGTGTTTCAGGGAAATAACAAGCAAACAAACAACAAGCATACAAACAAAGCTAGATTCAGCAGGCCTGGATCTAGTCTATGCTACAGCAAACAAGGTGTACC
The DNA here is from genome assembly GCF_019279795.1 of Protopterus annectens. NCBI lineage: Eukaryota > Metazoa > Chordata > Ceratodontiformes > Protopteridae > Protopterus > Protopterus annectens. The sequence goes on along the minus strand of NC_056746.1, from coordinate 83,243,695 downwards.
AATTTCAGTAAGAAACAGTTCAAATATGCAGGCACTATAAGCCTTTAACCAGAAATTCCCAGCTCAGAAGGGCAGAGTCCAGCCTCTCCTCCCACAAGAGTGCAGACCACGAACCTTCTTAATGTAAAATAACTGGCCTGAAGCCCAAGTGCTTAAACCAGAACTAATACACTTTTGGAATAACAGACACTGAGCCCTCAATCAGCAGTTCCCAACTTAGAAGGATGTAAGCTACCTGTCCTGCCACCACAGTGCAGGCCACAAACCTTCCTAATGTAAAACAACTGGTCTGAAACCCGAGTGCTTAATCCAAAAGACTTAGAATGATAGCTACACTTTAATCAAGTTACTACCAAGCAGTAATAAATACAATTGAATACTTTAAAGAATGCCTGGATTAGTGCTCAATTTATACAAACAAAGCTAGATTCAGCAGGCCTGGATCTAGTCTATGCTACAGCAAACAAGGTGTACCAATTTCAGTAAGAAGCAGTTCAAATATGCAGGCACTATAAGCCTTTAACCAGAAATTCCCAGCTCAGAAGGGCAGAGTCCAGCCTCTCCTCCCACAAGAGTGCAGACCACAAACCCTCTTAATGTAAAAGAACTGGCCTGATGCCCAAGTGCTTAAACCAGAATTAATACACTTTTAGAATAACAGACACTCAGCCCTCAATCAGCAGTTCCCAACTTAGAAGGATGTAAGCTACCTGTTCTGCCACTACAGTGCAGACCACAAACCTTCTTAATGTAAAACAACTGGTCTGAAGCCCAAGTGCTTAAACTAAAAGGCTTAGAATGAGTTACACCAAGCAGTAATAAATACAATTGAGTACTTTTAAGATGATGCAAAAGCAAAATAAAGTAGAAAGAAATACAAATACAGTAAAAGCAGATACATTTTTTTTTTCACAACTGAACTTCTTAGATAATAGAAGGTTGAAACCTGAGACAGCTTTTAAAAAAGAAATCTAAAGAACCAATGAGGTGCTTAGTCTAAGCTGTAGTCCAGGTGACCTCAGTCAGCCAATGAACTCAAACAATTCTCTCTCACAGAAATGCCTGATGGCTTTGGCTAAACCAAGATGTCCCTGAATATGTGCTCAGACACACAGCCTCCACAAATACTAGGCCCAAATACAAGCCTGAATATGGAAATGCTACAAATATCCCCACTACTTAGAACAAACTGCAGAAATGTTTCTCACAGCTGAAAAGCAGCAGTGAGCCTTTAAATGAAAGTTTTAAACAGCTAAAGGAGCCTCTAGAAAAAAGAGTTTAACTGCAACAAGTTATCAGCAACAAACAACCCAACAGATGCTTAATAAAAGTGGACAATTTCCAGTTAATACTTCACACACAGTGAAACTAGCTAGAAAAATACACAGTACACAAAGTGCTATAAATAACAAAGAAATAAAGAACAAAATAAACAAAAAACAGGATACTTAATGTTATATATTATAGCTCTGAGTTTCCTCAGTGTCCTTCCTTCAATTACCTCAGTGTGAAATGGCAAATAATCAGCCCTTGCAAGTCTTTAACCCAGGACCCTGCACACCGTAGCCACAGCAATTTACCACTAAGCCATCTGAAATGTTGTTTAATGCATGTGTTTGAAGGAAGGGCATTGTGAGTTGGGAAAAATGCTACTCATACCTCTCAGATGTCCAGATTTTCACAAAATGTCCAGATTTTTACCTCATATTTTGGTATGTCCTTCATAATTTTTTCCTGGTAAATCATTGAGGATTGAAGTCCCTAAGTAATGATATTCACTTGATTTTGTGACATAAAATCCTTCAGAAAATGCATGCTAACATAAATCGTGTTATTCCATTAACTTTCTAAATTTATAAGAGCAACATTTAAAACCTGTACCTAGTTTTGCGCCTTTTTAGTCCAATTATTTTAGGCTTTGTCCAGATTTCTTGTCCCAACAGGTTGATATATATATATATATATATATATATATATATATATATATATATATATATATATATATATTTCTAAAATCATCTGCCATCCCCTAACCACACTTCTCTTAACTGTTCCACCAATTGTATATCCCTCAGTATAGCAATAAACCTTTACATCTCACATTCATCTCTTCAAACTTAAATATCTAAATTGCCCCTTCACTATATCCACAATACAATTGAAAACTAAATTGAAAAACAAGATGTTCCCTGCAACATTGCTCTTTATACCAAAAGTACACCTATGTGGTGATATCCATCCTAATTCTGTTCCATCTAAACAACTAACAACAAAATGCAATTCTGTTCTCCCAAACAGTGATTAAGGTTTTAACTTCTCAGTGAATTCTTTTTACTTCAAGGTGCAATGATCCTGGTGTTAAATATCAGAGTATGGGGAGGTAGAAGTGGGCAAAGCCTACTGCATAAAATACTTTCACTGCTACAGAAACTTTCAATGTTTGCTGAATTTTGGTTAAATCATACTTAAGTATTTGCATGTTTGGGCTGTGTAATATTTTGCCAAGTAACCACACATAAAGATAGATACATACACACACGCCTGTATATAAATTACTTACACACTTGAATTGTTCAGTATTTAGTTATGCAACCATATTGCATATGCATACATAACAGTATTGTCTTGATACTAGTTAATATCCACAGCATTTTTAATAAATTAGCAGAATTCCACACTTGAATAAGCTTCCACTCCCTTGACATGTTAACAATCACTGAACCTTGGTATATTAGTTAAATACATTCATATGAGGCAAAAGTGGCGTATCCTGAAATTTATGTATAAATTAACAGTCATTTTACTTGAAGAAGCTGTTAAAATGGAGAACCTAACAGAAAATATTATGCCCTACCTGAACGCAGTTAAGATGGTCAACACTAGATGTAAGTCACATGGGAAATTCAAATTTCATAAATAGGAGGGTCGGCAAGAAAAAAACATAACATTCTGCTCACAACATATAACCGCACTGACCAAATGCACCAGTGATATTTCTAGTTTTGCCTGGCAAACTGCCTGTATTTCTTGTGTATCTGTGATTGCGTTTTAGTCTGAGACAAAACAGAAAAGGTTGTTGTTATTAATGAAGTCAATCGCTGAGGTTATGTCTTCTTATTTTCATTCAGTGAACAATCACACAACTTTTCCCATTCAAATTTCTAAGTGAAAAATAGCACAATTTCAAAACTGTGCAGACTTCTAGATTTCAATGGAGGGGCTGACAGCTATGAAACAATTACTTTGAAATTTGTTTTCTGTCTTATCGTTTGAAGCAGGTTTACATTTTATCTTTTAACCACTAATGAAACTGGTGCAATATCGTGACTGGTGGTGATAAATAATTTCCTCAGAAGAGAAGAAGACCAGTCTGAGTCATCTGACGACTGCTGCTTGCTGCACTAATGAATGTCTTTACTTTCTTCCTTACCCTAATTAATTTAAAACAAAAACCACAGTACAGTAGCATAGTACAGCTGCTCTCGATTGTCCAGTCCGTCACCACTCTGTTTGTTACTTGACTCTCCCTTTCTAATGCTGCTGCAACTCAGAACATGTTGCCGTACAGAAGATAAACAGACAAATTACAGTACACACCCCTTCGTTCCTCAGTTGAATTCTGACAGGCTGGCAGTCTGCTGATGAAGCTGACATCATCCTGCATGTCCCTGCATGTGATGATGTCAGGAAAATTTGCCCCTCCCTAAAAAAAAGTTGAAAAAAAAAAGGTAATTTGGGAATTAAAGGGGCCACTCAGGAATTCGTGGCACCCCATTATTTTGACCTCAAAACCAGTAAATACTGAGGAATTCAGTATGGTTGAGAGGTATGCTTCTCAATGTTTAAATTCAGGTTCATATCACACATGAGCACTGTCTGTTATATTACCACTTTAGTTACTCCATAAAGTTTCAAATACAATAATGTGAGGGATCTTGGAATTCCCACTTATGCATGTGTACATATGGTCATAATGTAAGCAAAGCCAACAATACACTGCTTTGTTAAGTGGATAAAATCTGCCTTGTCAATATTATTGTTCCTTTACATATAACATATGAATACTGTTTGATATGTTGCCCTTTAATTACACTAAAGACTTTGGAGTAGATTGATGTAAATTTTTTCAGAATGCTCCCTTGTGATTGCTTATCTCTGTAACCACTACTGTCGCAGGTCTTAGTCCTAACCAATGGTCAGCAGCAGGAAGTGATGTAATGCTCCCAAGGGGTCACAGTACTTTCCTCTGCTTGTCTGCTCTATGCCCATAACTCTGTTTGCTGCTGCCTCCACCTTTAATGGTACTTTAATGAAAACAAAGAGCCTAATCTCTTTTTTGTTAGGCTGCTTTCAATAATTTGAGATAAATGCATGTTTCATTTTCTGGAAAAATGGCCATACACTTGGAGTAGTCATGTTAGAACATAACAAATGTACTGGTTAGTAATTTTAGTCCTAAGAAGAGTGACACTATCTTTTGTATTCAGGAAACTCATGTCTTGGTTTTGCCTTGCCAGTCTGAGTTTTACATAAATCTGTATATTTATCTTACATCTAAGTCAGCTCATGGCCTAAAATAAATCTCTCTCCATCTCCTGACCTTTACTCTTCTGCTCTTTCTGTCTTCCTCACTTGCCAACTTTTCATGAGAAAGTGATAGACTGAAACCTCCGGTTAACTGTTTTTCTTTATATAGGGATGCTCCTTTAAAATGCATTTCAAATTTACCTTCATTTTTGTCAGTGTGACTTCTGGAATGTGCTCACTGCATGAAATTGGATTTTTATAGTGCAATTCTTTCTGGGAGATAAAAAAAAAAAAACATGAGCATATGCCTCTGTGTCGGTGTTGAGAGTACGTATTCTTATCTGTGTATATTGTAACCTGCCAGAAATTACATGCTATTTTAATTACCCAATCCACTTTGTTACAATTACTATGACAGCACGATAACTGGTCAGTCTTCTTTTCTTAACACTATTTATCTTCTTTCTAGAGTACCTAAAGTAGCCCTTAACCCAAAGGTAAGATAAAATTTAAGGAGTGGTATGGAATTCACTTTTGTTGTTTGCCCTGAAAGAAACAGTTTATGTAATGTAGGTAAAATGCAGACTCTTCAGGCACTACCTGATGGTCCATATGGCGGAATTACATATGGTGACATATGGTGGCCTGATGTAGTGCAACTTATACTGTGCTAAGAATGCAGCCGTGCAAAGGTCAGGCGACTGTTGTGGTGAGAGGTGGCCTCACAACTTTATTGCAAGCTGGCTGTGAGAGAATACAGCCTAATCTGACCTGAGCATAGCCTAGACTCCTCAGTGTAAGCATGTCCCTTTATAAGAGATAGCATGAGGTTGGGAGGGTGGCCTAATGGTTAAGGTGTTTGCCTTTCAAAGACAAGGTACAGGCTTTGAATCTCACAGGGGATAATTGGCTAGGCTTAAAATGGCTCGCAAGGGCAGTTAGCCTAGTACTAATTGATGAACCTATGAAACTATGTACCCACTATAAGATACTACGTCCTTGGATAAAAGAGGCTATTGTGGACAACAAGATCAAAGTGTCATAAGTACGGAAGAAAACAATGAATGCACAGAGTTGGTGAAGATAACAGTCTCAAACTTCCTGCTTTCTGCTATGCACAAATTACTTCTGCCTCAAGTATGACAGTTGCTGTAACAAGAGCTGTATCTTG